>NW_026939700.1:0-95434 GCF_032062105.1 Saccostrea cuccullata | reverse complement strand
GATATTTGTTATTGACGTTAAAATTAAAATTTTCATCGATTTTGAACCTAAATATACCGATTTTTCTATGGTTAATTTGACTTTAAACTGTGTGTGATCTTTAATTCCGAGTCGGAAATAAATGGGTTATTGTTTTAAAAACTATGATTTCTATGAAACGAGATTGATTTTAAATTTTAATTTACAGGAAAGTCCTACTTTAAAAGTATTTTGCACTGGTGTAGAGAGGGTCCTAAATAATATATAAACATAAAATATAGCGACCTCGCTGATTTAGAAGAATTTAACTATTCTTTATTACGGTTCTGAGATTTTTTTTATACATCCGATGCATCATTTAATTTCATATTTTAACTAAGACGATTTGGAGAAGGGGAGAGGGGGTATTCCCACTCAGGGACGTCGTTTACATGCAGTATTTTACATAACATCTGGTTAATTTAATATTTCTCTATAAAAGATTGTCGTATAGGAATTTATTCGACCACTACTCTTTAATTCTGACTATCCTGCATATATACACATTTGATTGTTGGGTTGTTAGTATTACGTATACATGTAGTAAATCCAGGAGCTTGACGTTTTTAACATAAATAAATTAAACAGGTTGCTCCCCTTTTAAAAAAAGGACTACAATACGTGGACCATATATGCATGTTTTCTTTTAACCCAAAATTCAATCAAAGAAAATTTGTTAAGTTTATTGGATATTAAAGAGGTTCTTTCGCATTTTCGACAGTGATTTCTCTCTTTGACCATAGTATTTCATGTAAAATTGATAAATTTAATTTGCGATTGGCATATAGTTTTGTTATTTTCAAATCCATGCAGGATATTTTGATACATATATAACCCATATACCTGAATTGAATGAACTGATTTTTTTTTCAATTTCAAAATTCATTCAGTTTATAGCATTTTTTTTTTTGGGAGCCCCCCCCACCCTCCCCCCGCGGGAATCCGTTGCTAAAAGCTTGTATCAAGCTGTATTTGAATCCATATATATCAATTTTTTTGCAGCCTTGATGCACAAAAAATCCCGGTGAAGACTTGTTTTATCTTTTAAAAACCTACAACTACATGTAGTATGTATGAAGTTTTTAATTCAAGTTGTAAAGTTATATATAGATAATTTAACAACTTGAGTTAAAAACTTAATTCAACGACTAATAGATACATGTAACATAACAACTTGAATTAAAAACTTAATTCAACGGCTAATGATAACTTAAGAACTTGAATTAAAAACTTCATTCAACGACTTTTTTAGGTTTTTTAAAAAATTCAACGACAGCTAAATGTAAGTTCTTCATACTTTTTAAAATGCTTGTGCCATAGATTCAATGTTTAGTTCGTGTTTAAAAGTATGTGTACAAGATTAAAATTTGGATCCGCCAACGAACTCTCAATCGCTCATTGGGTTTTTCTGTCAAATTCGGAAAGCTAGTCGAAAAGGCCCGAGAAATTGCGATTGGTAAGCGGAGTAGCCGAAGATTGCCGATTGGAACTCTCTAGAATTCTCGCGCATGCGTAGGCTGGCTTATGCCCGGGCATCCTGCTTTGCCTCGCTTATTGCTAGCGCTCTCGAGCGCTAAACCACGTTTTTTCCAAATTCCTTGAATCGCATGCTGGCCGCCATGGCCGTGCATTCTGGGAAAAATAAGTTATCAACCAGACGCTCGGCTGTCTCCGTAAACTCCGACAAGCATCCTCTGGGGGGTCGGGGTTTGGAGACAGCCGAGGTTGGTTAACGAGACTTGGGGAAAAATGTGAAAACTACGATAGACCGTACGATAACAGTTTCGGTACCATGTTGTAGCATGAAATAACTGTTTATTTATTGTGTAGCTTACACTTTAAAGATAACTTCATATTTATAATATTTCAAATTCTGGGGGTTTTTTTGCTGACGGAAAAGCCCGAGTCATTATCTGATTGTTCTAAACAATGACAGGGATTTTGTTTTTACATTTAAGCACAGCCAAAGATAGATTTTAATTTCTGATTGGTCAATATTCAGCCAATCTTACAAATTCCAGAAACAGAAGCAAGAATTTACACTAAAAACAACGAATAAATCCACTATTTGTGTGAAAAAAATTCTGTGTATGGCTTTTAACCTAACATATCTTGACAAAGATGACCCAAAGGACCAAGCTACTTCACATGCGTTCCAAACTCTGGACTCTTTACACAACATACACTTTGAGTTATTTCTCTATATTCCTTTCAACTCCCATATGTATTTTTTTTTCAAAATTGCCAAGAAATTCTCATCTTTAAATCAGCTAATACATGCAATGTCTCAATCGGCATCTTCTTCATATTATATAGACCCCCCCCACTCTCCAGTAAAGGTCACCCACCCCCTTGTTTCTTTACCTATGTGTCTATAAAATACACTTCACAAAAACAATAATAACTTTATCACTCTCCAGCCTCGATAAAAATTAAAGAATTCAGCAAAATAAATCACTTGATCACGGATCTTCCTTTCTGTGTTTAAAAATTGCTACGGCGCTAGCTAACCTAATCTTTTTAAAAGATAAACTTGTATATTTACTGCGTGGACCGCAAATATCCCTATACTATAATGATAACAGTAAAGGGTATATTTTTATTTATGAAAAGAAAGGTTAAAACGTCAACCGTAGAACGTAAACCCCTGTTAAAGAGTTACATGTAGAATCTAGAAGGTAGGTAGGTAAACCATATTTATGAAGTTTAATAAAATGAAAGGAGCTCATCCCCTCCTAATAAGTTGTTCTGGTTTGAGAAACAATTTTCTTAGCTTGTCAAATGGTTCTTAGATGGATTTTTTGTTTACTGATCACCCCCTCCCCCTCCCCCCAAAAAAAAAATCAAATCAAACAATAAACATAAAAAACAAACAATCAATTGTGGGGCCGTTATTGCGTCTATAGAAAAAATTGAAGACCTTCTAAAGACGAAAAAGATTCCAGTTTATTTCGTCAATATACTGGAAAGTCATAATTTTCCTGATATTGACATAATCATCAACTCTTAACTTCGCTACTGTAGAGCAGACGTTCTAACCACTGCGTCACATAGGATATTTTTGTTAATTGTGTTTCTCTTTGTCTGTCTATGGAACGCCGTCACTGCCTTATAGCAGAACACTACTATTGCATTGTGTCAACCTTCCATTACATTATGTCAACTCTTTATGACATTAACCCACACTACTATTGCATTGTGTCAACCTTCCATTACATTATGTCAACTCTTTATGACATTAACCCACACTACTATTGCATTGTGTCAACCTTCCATTACATTATGTCAACTCTCTATGACATTAACCCACACTACTGTTGCATCGTGTTAACTTTCCTTTACATTATGTCAACTCTTTATGACATTTACACATACTACAATTTTATTTCGTCAACTTGCATTTCGTTATGTTTACTTTTCATGACATCTTAGTTTTTATTAACTGATGTGAAAAGCTCATGCCGTATTGTGCGCACTCTTCTACATTATGTCGATTCACTATTACGTTATGCGAACGCGGGTATCCTCGGCCTTTATATGAGCATAACGTATTTTCCACGTTCCGCAAGCACTATAATGGCGGGAGAGAAAACTGTCGTAGAAGAGATTCTCAGCGATTTCGGAATGACATCTTTAAATGAAAACTTTAAGCGACAAATGATTGACAATCTTGAAACATACAAAGCCTTTACACTGCGACTGTGAATTAAAAGTCACGTCGAAATTCAATGGTGTTTACTTTGATCTGATAATTAAATAAATCAAATATTATGAGTCGTGCAGCAATCATTTTTTTTTTATTTTGCATTGTTTTTTTTTTTATAAAAGTCTTAAACTTTGTAGGACATTGCATTAGTTTCACATTAAGTTTAGCTGAATTAAGTTGAAAACTTTTTTCTATAAAACTATAAAGCCTGAAAGCTTCTCCGCTTTCCGTCCTTGGTCTCCAACCATATACCGCCCCCCTTCCTTGTTCAAGATTCCCATATCTGCCATTGATATGTGCCCATGCATGCTTACTAAGGCATATTCAGATGAGCGACTGGTAGCGACTGGTAGATTTTTGTAATAGAATTCTGGCCCTGGAATGATTAAAAAAAATTACTAACTCCAGTGACGTAGCATCTTTTTTGAAAGAGGTGGTCAGCCAGAAAAAAAAAATCATTTACCCAAAAAACTTGACAAGCCAAGAAAAAAAGTACAATCCCGAAAATCCTATTTTGGGGAGAGGGGTCCAACTTTAATCAGTCCCATTTTTTCCCAGATATATTACATTACCCCTTAGTGGACTTTACTTCAACAAGAAGTGGGGGTGGGGGCTGTACAGTTTCAATTAACAATACATTTTCTATGGTAAAGTTTTGTCTGGGAAAAGTGGGGGGTTGTTTTTATGTGCCTGTAATTTGTCCTAATCAATCAGGACCCCTCCCTTCTTGCCAGTCATTAACACACGGTCGTCAACATTCATTATATACTAGATATACAGCTTTGAGATGATGTAAATGTATTTTAAATCAGGTAATGAAGTTTTGGAATCAACAATATAAAGAGTTAACACAATATAAAGATATTTTTAAATCACATAAGAAAGAGTTGGACATAACGTAATTATATATCCACATCACGGAATGGGGTTTTGACATAATGTAATAAAGTATTGATATAATATAAAGATATGTTCAGATTATGTTATACACTTTTTACACCATGTAATAAAGCACTGACATAAAGGTAAGATGTGTTCACCTCACATCATGATGCCCTCGCCGTAAAATAAAGATAAATCCATATCACGTAATAATGCTTTGATATAATAGAAATATACACTCTCAAAAAGGAATGGGCTTTTGACTTCATGTAATGATAAGTTTAATTATAAAACACAATTTACCTGACGTAATCCAATTTTGACCTCACATATCAAAAAAATGAAATGATGTAAAGAAACATTCATTTCACGTAATAAAGTTTTAACACAATGTAAACACATTATCACTTCACATAATGAACTTTTTACTTCAAGTTATGAAGTGCTGACATAATGAAAGGATGTATTTACTTCATGTAATGCGGCATTGACATGATGTTAAGATATATTTACATCATCTCATAATAAATGGACATAACGTAAAGATATGTTCATATCACGTAATTATAAATTGACATGATAAATGCATAGTTGTATGCTATAAGGCAGTGATGGCGTTCCATATCTGTCTATATGTACACATTATAAGAAAATGAAAAATCACCACATTGGCAAAAAGAAAAGGTGCTTCGAAATTGCAGAAAAGTAAAAAACAACAGGTTTGGCGCGGCTTTTATTCTTTCTAGGCAATTCCAGGAGTCCTCTACAATTTTACCGAGACATTTTTGCTTCCGTTGCTTTCTATTTCAGTGCAGGGTACATCCAGGACTATTTGATTTACTACGTGTTTCATAAAGCTTATATTTCGACAATAGGCAGGTAATGGACAGAGAATTATCCAATCATTTCGGAAATTAAATCTCAATGACTCCGATAGGAAAATTGTATACAGTAAATAAATTATCAGCATCTTGGCGTCGGAAGAAAATTAAAATTGGTGGGGGGTTAAACCAAAAAAAGGTAAGCCACAATTCTCAATCCCTTTTTTATGTTTATCTTTTCAGACATGGGCTGGGGTTCAGGGAGGGGGTAAGCCCTCTTAGCACCACGGCTGCAACACCTATGTATAGTGTGGAGCGAGACACTCCCTGGTATTCAAGAGGTCGAGTGTCACCCTTTCTTGGAAATATGATTTAAAAAAAAATATGGGTTTCAGTGATTTCAGATTTTCAATATAACACAAGTGAACTTGTGTTAAAAATTTATTATAACGAAAATCAAGCAGTGAAAGTAAAAGTTGTATTTTGAAAAATAAATCAAGTCAAGTCACATAAATCAAAGACGAGTTGTAATGCTCACACACGGACACATACACAAACTTTTTGGTAACTTAGAATGAATAGTCCAAAGTAAAACTATATATTTTCTTGATGACGGAATGTCCAGTGCATCTGATTTTCACGTCCGGGATTGTCCAAGGCGGATCTAAAACTAAACTCTCTCACACAACATACGGGATTCACTCAAACTTCAATTAACACATCTACGCAATTATCGCACATACATGTCGGATGCTCTTTGAGGTCAAGGATTGACACTAATTCCTTAAATAAATATTGAGTGACAAATTCCTTTTTACTGTCTAAACATTAATTGACTGATAAATAATTTTCGACATACATGTATGTTAAAAACAGGCATTAAAAATAATTGTTTTTATAAATTAAAATTCTGTTAAATTTAAATAAATTTAGTAAAATTTACTTTGTGACAAATAAAATTATAGTGAATTTAATCACACAATACAAACCAGAAGTCTCTGTCGAGACTGAAGCTCTACTGGTTTGTACTTATAGCAAAGGAAGAGAAAAGTACTTAAGCAGTTGGAAATTGAAACTTTTCAACAGCAATAAATAGAATAATGATCCTTGATTAAGTCTCTTTATGTTCTTAGTGCAGTCTACTTGCATGCCACATTTATATTATAATCAGACTAAAATTGTATTTGGAGTAGCATTTTGAAAGAATTTCACAGAAATTTCTATTTTTAGTAACCACGGCAACACCGTTCATCGAAATCAAAAATCGATATACAGAATTATGTATCTTATTGTAGTCTACTTGTGTGCCAAGTTATATTGAAATCAGACTAAAACTGTAGAAGGAGTAGCATTTTGAAAGAATTTCACAGAAATTTCTATTTTTAGTAACCACGGACACACCGTTCATCGAAATCAAAAACCGATACAGGGAATTGTGTATCTTAGTGTAGTCTACTTGTGTGCCAAGTTATACTGAAATCAGAATAAAACTGTTGGAGGAGTAGCATTTTGAAAGAATTTCACAGAAATTTCTAATCTTAGTAACCACGGCAACACCGTTCATCGAAATCAAAAACCGATACACAGAATTATGTATCTTAGTGTAGTCTACTTGTGTGCCAAGTTATATTGAAATCAGACTAAAACTATAGGAGGAGTAGCATTTTGAAAGAATTTCACAGAAATTTCTATTTTTAGTAACCACGGCAACACCGTTCATCGAAATCAAAAACCGATACACAGAATTATGTATTTTAGTGTAGTCTACTTGTGTGCCAAGTTATATTGAAATCAGACTAAAACTGTAGGAGGAGTAGCATTTTGAAAGAATTTCACAGAAATTTCTATTTTTAGTAACCACGGCAACACCGTTCATCGAAATCAAAAACCGATACACAGAATTATGTATCTTAGTGTAGTCTACTTGTGTGCCAAGTTATACTGAAATCAGACCAAAACTGTAGGAGGAGTAGCATATTGAAAAATTGTTTACAGACAGACAGACGGACAGACAGACAGACAGACGGACGGACGGACGACGGACGCATTACTATCGCATAAGCTCTTCTGGTCTCTGACCAGTAGAGCTGAAACACACAATCCTGGAACCAAGCCCCATTGACTAAAATTTAAGCAACGTATATCTGTCTAAGCATAAACCAAAGAAGACCGAGTACGACATTTTTTTTCTTATTTATGCATGATCATGAACCGATGTGTTTATGTCTATAAAACAAATATATGGTCAGATGCAGCAGAATGTGTTTTTACTCTTTACACGTAAAAGCAAGCATATACCGGTATTACTTAATCCAACTTTTATTTTTAAGAGGCATTTTCTTGTTATAAATGATGTATTTTATAAATTAACTTATATTATTTAAGATCAATGTACAGAAGCGAGTTGTGGGTCAGTAGACAAGTATAATTCTGTTCCATTGCTGGCTGATTCGATATCTATGGTAATGAGTTTTAATCGGCAATAGTATTATTGATAAAATATAGCGGTATTGATCACCCGAAATTTAATTTAAAAGAAATGTAGCGTAAATGAATTGAAATTTTCGCAATGTAGCGGTAATGTTGACCTCCCCAAAGATATAGAAATTGCGGGATCCAAATACAGGCAACTATACATTATTCTGGGTCAATACATTGAATAGATAGAACACCGTCGGATACTGAGTATTTACTTTTCCATCTATAAAATGTTCAATAATTGTTTATTTGATTACACTTCCCTTAAATCTCAATGTGTGATATTTTTTTCTGAATAAACCTAAATTTGTAAATGATTTTCTGAGATTTCAACCTAACGTATATTTTTAATTATTGAAACATCGCGATTCACTTCTTAACGCGCGATCTTCATAGCAACATTTTAGTCGTTTTTTTCTTTCAAATAATTAGTAATTGAAGCTTTCGTTCACATCTTTATAAGAATTTGTATTTAGATATATAAACTTTAGGAAGAACACAACTATCGTACGATAAAAAGTTTAGAATAAATTAGCCTTTTTTTTCTTGTAGATTTATACAATGTAGTACATTAAAAACAATAGCTCATACATATTAATAAAAAAAAATCGTTAAAATTTAACAATGATTCACTGCAATTAGGCTATAAAATCTAGCCGTTTTCCCTTATCCCTCCGATACTCATGGGAAAGTATATAAAATATTGTGGGTCACGCGCGAAATCCTGCCAATGCACTCAGCGGTAAGATTTCATATATATAAAATTGCATTGTGGGTCATTTTTTGATTGTGTAATTATGGGTCAAAAATTTTTTTTTTGTAAAAAATGAATATACTTACTATTTTATTGTCATAAACAAAATTTTAGGCACATGGTTTGTGGGTCAATATATAATGACCCATAAACCATCCATGGTACCCACAACGTGAGTGAAAAAGATGCAAAATAACCCACAATCCGCATGGCACAAAACTATATATATATATATATATATATATATATATATATATACGAGGGCTGTTCAATAAATAATGTCCTGAACTATATAACATACATTACAGATACCATATGACATTAAACTCGACCTTCTCTCATTATTGAATCTTTCATGAATTTATAACAGTTTATGTGACCACTTTTCATCACATAGTTTCATCGTGAGAAGCTGGGAAACAAGGGCTTTTCGAGACACTGCATTATAAATGAATGGTAAAGAATCAGTAAACTAGAGTGAAAATAAAAGCTTCATTATAGCTTCCGTAAAACTTGTTAAAAATCCGAAAGAAATATTCACTGAAATATATGACATTTACTGCAACCAATGCCTGTTTTATAGACAAAAGAGCAACTGGATTTCAATGATAAAAAAGATTATATAATGGGCATCAAAAATAGGTACCCTCCTTGCCAACAAAAATTATAACAACTTATGTACTGGTTGCCAAATTTCAACAAATAATATTTGATGATGTATGATTGACTTTAAGACACATAGCAAATTTGATAGACATCATATCGGGAGTAGTTTACACTGTTTTAAAGAAACGTTTGACGATACAAAAGCTTGGTACTCAAAGGTCACCCTATATTTTGAAAAATGAGTGAGAACGACAGCGTATACGAAATTCTTAACAATTATTTTAAAATATCAGTAATTTTAGTTATCCAAGTTTGTTTTATTTTCAAACAGATATTAGAACATGAATCTATTGATTAAAACTTTCAAAACAAAATTTACCATAAGATGTACTTGATAAAAACAGCGAATGTCTGACAAGAGCCGAGTATTCAAGAGCACAAAGATATATTTATATGTAGTTTTCTTAAAAATTAGTTGTATTGTTGTTCAAATTCGTATTCGGAGAGACAGATTAATTTCTGGAGGAGTCTAGAAAGCAATTTTTTTTGCAAAAAAATCAAAAGGTTTATTAGAGGAAGGACCCAGAATAAGGAATCCACTACATTCAATTTCTTCGAGACAGCGTCCAAACCAGCATGCCCTGAAGAGAAAAGGGGTTTTCGGGATAAACAGAAAGTTAATGTTTTTTCACATTAACAATATTCGCCAGATCTTTGACCTTTTGACTTGATTCTATTTCCAAACTTGAAAAAAAAACACCTTCAGAAGGAAGAAACAAGTCCAGGAAATCAGGGTCATACCCAAAAATGAGTTCTAATAAGAATCAGAAATTGGATAAAAAAATGTTAAGGACATTTGTTTTAATTAAAAGAGATTAATAAGTTAAACCATGAAGACTAAATCATTGAAAAGCGTCGTTTGCTTCTTTCTGAGCACCGAGGACATTATTTATTGAACAGCCCTCGTATATATATATATATATTTCAGCCCATCATCAATTGAAAAAGAAGCTAACATTTCCGTTTTAGTTTTCTATTTGTAAAAATTTGGAATATATACTCTTCAAAAAAAAAAGAAACGCACAGTAGAAACAATGCCCTGAAAATGTATGATAGTTTTTCATACCTTTTATTTTTGTATGGATACGATATATTTGAGTGAAATGCATAATTTTTTATGCATTTGTTAACTTAACAGCTATTCCACAAGTCTCACAGACAAAAAGACCTGATTTTGCAAAATTTTTCCCAAAAATTTTTATCTCTCAGTTTTCATTTGTTGAATTCCGATGTAATTCCTTCAGGTACAAAGGGGCTGTCCAAAGCGGGGGTTCTCGATATTTTGAATCTGGTTTTGTCTGAAAAATGACGCTTCCTAAAAATGCTGCATCTGAATGTTGCGTAGCACGAAAAGGAAAATGGGCGACTGGAAGCAGGGGTATCGCAATCTACAAGTGCTAGAGGTTGTAATGTTATACACAGACAATTTCTAACCTATAAAACATAAACTATTAACATCGAACACCCAATGTTCGCAAAAAATATGGTAGACTACGTATGACATCAGCAGCACAGCATCACTTCCGAGGATTACGAAAGTTGCATGAATGTAATGCAAGGACGCTATCTAAAGCGTTAGCTATCCCTGAACTGCACATATCATCTAACAAGACTGTTTTCAGTTGACTATGATTTATTGCAAGAAGATTATTCATGCCATTGTTCTGACCCCACAACACCACAAATATCGACTTCAAAGATCTCAGATCAATTGAGTATGACCACAGCTTCACTGCTGAACAGTTTGGTTAACCTACAAGTCCAGAATGTTTATCTGAAAGCCTCTTATAAGTTTAAGAGTCCTAATGCTTTTGTAATGAATGTTAGAGAGATAACTGCCTCCAGGACGTTAAAAAAGTTGGTGGTGGTAGTGTAATGATATGGAAAACGGTATCATAAGAAATTAAGATTGATTTGGTTCGAATTCAATGGACTTTGATGTAAAAAAGGTACCCTAACCATGTTCTTTCTACACATACCCATTCAATTTTGCAGCATCCTAGAGCTGTAATGCAATCTCACAATACACAGCCACATATGGCTCGTTTGACAAACCTATTCTTGCAAAGAACCAACAACCTGTTTCAGTCACAGTCATCTAAATCGCTAGATTTAATCCAAATTAAGCAGCATTGGACAAAATGGATTGACATGATTTGCCAAAGACAATCGCATCCCCAGACTCTGCAACAGCTGACTAAAGTTCTACATTTGGAGTGGGAGAGAATTCCTATACAGTTTTTATTACACACATTTGCTTCAATTAGATGTCTTTTGTGGCTATCATTTGTGTCTGGCGGGGGGCATACCAGATATTGATCTTTAATGGTCTAAAACTGACTGTAATTTTAAAATTGTTGAGTAATTATGACATTTAGACAGTAGTCGTGTTGCTTACCACATTTCTGTTTTATCAATGCATCATCTTACTAAATAATCTTTATGTTCAATGTGTCACTAAAATTCTACTATGCGTTTCTTTTTTTGAAGAGTATATATTTCATTTTCATGGTTTCGTATCAATTTAAATACGTCGAGTAAACCCCTAAAAATTGATACTTCTTTCCTCATTTTTTTTTCAATGAACTCCCCACGACCAAATTGAAATTCAAAGAAGCCCATCATAATTATTAACGTCTAAACAGAAATTGTACAAATATATAGGATTTAAAACTTGCTTTTCTATGTCTGTTCTTTAGTCTATGGATGTTTTAAATCTTAATAAAAATCTAACCTCGATTGATCCTTCAGGCTTTTTTGATTTTTTTTTTAAAATGAACACTACAGCAGCCCAAATTCCTAAGCCTGTAACGAGCCCACCAATAGCTGCACCAACCACATGTCCAATATCATATCCATCAGTTCTGTTTTCTATAAAGAAAATATTTTCAGATTTTTGTATTTTGGGGTTTCCTTAATTCTTTGTGTGTACGTTGTTTAACGTCCCTCTCGAGAATATTTACTCGTATGGAGACGCATCCTCACAATGTCAAGGGTTTGTAATTTCTCGAACTCCACTCAAATGTGGAGTTTGAGAAATCACAAACCCTTGATATTGTGAGGATGATGGAGACGCCACTACTTGCAAACGAAGAGCTGCAAATTTTGTCCTATATTTCAGCCACGTAGGTGACTGGAATAATTGTAGATAAGATCAAAGGAAATATTTATTTTAATCTCTTAAAATGGAAAATGTTAATTGTTTTGATTAATGTACATGAATCTTTAACAAAAAAGGTTACACAGCTCACATTGTATTACAAAAAAAAACTTTTCACTGTAACATACATGAAATAGCATTTCGAAATAAACTAATTTCTTTGACAATATCATGCTTCGGAGTTAAACTATCTGAAAAAGTTTCCTTAAATCCATTTATACTGCAATTAAACGAGTTATGATAAACGAATAAGTAAATCTAAGTGATCGAAAGTCATTGAAGATTGTCGAAAAACGAAATCGACAACATTTTATAAAAAGACCTGAACAACCCCTGCCCTATATATATTTATGGTTTCATTTATAACGAAATCTGCCGTTAATGATGAAGTTTTTACGGACAAATAGAACGGAAATATATTCCATCTTACCTCTGTTGTGTTTTTCTATGGTAGAAATGTTAATTGTTTTGGTCGCTGAGCAGACCCCAAGATCTCCATATTGTAAACAATCTTGATTATGTAGACAACCCGACCTATTTCTGCACCAGCGCTGGTAAAAGTAAGCTGTATTTAAAATAAAATTTTCGGGATGTAGATGTATTCATCTTTATAAACTCATAGATTTTGAATAGAAAAATTAATAGTAAACCAAGATGAAAAAATGTGCAATATTTAAATTCTGTCACATCAGACGTATACCACGTGCGTCTCTGCGTTGTGGCAACGCACTTTGAAAAAATTACGCACTTTGAAAAAATTTTTCAAAGTGCGTTAATTTTTGGGACCAGGTTAACGCACTTTGAAAAATTTTTTTTTTTTCAAAGTGCGTTAATATGGACCATATTAACGCACTTTGAAAAAAAAAAATTCTGCATGGCTTAGTCAATATTCCTACAAATCTTAAGTATGATAACTTATCATTTGAACCTGATTTGATACCTTTTGTCCCCCGCTTGAAAAGTGGGGGTATTAATTTGGGTCTACCTGTCCGTCCGTCCGTCTAACTGTCCGTCCATCCGTCCTTCTGTAACGCTTTCGTTTCCACACGATATCTCGACAACCCTTTGAGCTTTTGCAATGAAATTTAACATCCCAGAATCCCTGTGGCCTTAGGAAGAAGACCCCTTTTGAATTTGGGGTCAAAAGGTCAACATTCAAGGTCGTAAAGAACTACGAACGATAGTATTATTCTTCCGCCTATCTCTAAGTCAATTCTTAAAATTCTTGGAATGATTCTCAAAATTTTTATACATATTTATATGAATTTTCATAAAACCTTACTTATTTGGGATACCAAAGAGAGATAACTCTATAATTTTGGCAAAACTTGTGTTTTCCACTTTAGAAATCAACGGAAAACTGAAAATATTTTTTAAACATCTCCCCCCTCCCCGTGAAACAAAAATTCCTTTTTACAGATAATATGGACTGTTATTTTACAAATTTATGCCAAAGCTTTTTTGTGTTTCACGGGGGGGGGGGGGGGGGGGGGGGGCATATGTTTTTATACAAAAAAACGAAAAAAAAATGCTTATTTTTCACCAATTTTAAATCTATTGAAAACTAAATAATTGTATTTTATTAGTTAAATATATTTGCTTTATTTATTTGCGTAAAACATGAGAAAAGATATTAGATACATGTTAAATGAACAATTCCTATGAAAATATCATGTAAGTTAAATACCTGGAGGTTAACAGAGAGATTATCAGATATGGTATCAAATTAACATCGAAAAGCAGACAGGTACTTAATATAATTAAATGTAATTAATATTCTGATTTTCCTGAAAATGAACATAAACAGACTTTGAGATTTAAAAGAACAAAATTTCGATTTACTACAGACTTCCTTGTACAGTGCTTATATTGTATTTAGAATGCTCTTTTTTTCAAATATCATTGACACTTAAGTTTACGAGTTATAGAAATGGATACATCTGGGTGGGAATGATAAAGAGTTGAGCTGATAGACCTTAATTCAACCAGTCTTTTCTTCGTTGTCCGTTTCTAGGTTTTCTTCAATCCATCAGTTTTTAGAAAGAAACACATCAAAGTAAGGGCACCGCAAAGCGGAGCATTCCTTCCCAAAAAGCATGTTCAGTAAATCAAGGCAGCATTTGACATCGATCGCGATAACAATTACGTCAATTCCACACAGAAAAAAATAACATACACATAAAGTAATAACACACATAATCGCATCACTATATCCCATCATACGTTGCGAGGGGGTAATACTGTTGTCTATTTCTAAAATATAAGTCTAATTCCTTTTGTTTCATGAAAATTTTTTCAAAGTGCGTTAAATGTTGACATGGTGTAAAATTATGATGTACAGTCTTAACGCACTTTGAAAACTTTTTTCAAAGTGCGTTGATTTGGTCCCCAAATTCAACGCACTTTGAAAAAAAATTTCAAAGTGCGTTAACCTGGTCCCAAAAATTAACACACTTTGAAAAATTTTTTCAAAGTGCGTAATTTTTCAAAGTGCGTTGTAACACTGCGTGCTGCTACATGTATGTAGATACACTGTATGCACGTTAAATAGTACATTTCCAGAAACCACTCCTAATATACATGTATTTTGAAAAATTGCTTCGCAGAGTTTGTTTTCTCCAAAATTTCTTTATCGGGGTTTAAGTTTTTTATGAGTTATACTAAGAAAGCGTATTTAGCATACCATTTCTACACCAAGCAGCATATCGCATGTGTAGAATGTCTCGCTTGTAATAATAAATTGTAGGCTTCCTGGTCATTTTTCTAGACCGAATTGAAAGAATAACTAATTTTTTGGTTTCATTTGGTTTTTGCATAAAATTATCACAGAAGCCAATCGATTGATCATCGTCATGAAACAAAAATATCTAACAGTTATTTTCCTTAGTTATATTTAAATGCTCTTGATTCCGAAAATTCAAGTGCTTCCTTAGCACGCTTCTTTCTCTATTGTCACACCCTGCACACGTGTGATTTTTTCTTACCGCACCTATCGATGAACAAGTAGATTTATGAAGTAAAAATTACTTTTTAGTATTTGTAATTTTTATCTAGGACAAAGACATTGAAAAGTAAATATCAAAGATTTTATGAATGACCTTCATTATGTGCTCTTAAATACTGAAAATGATGAACAATTCGGTTCATGTGAACCTGAAGCACATATGCAGCTCTGTTCTGCAGCATGTTAAATAATAAAGAGGGTGTGTGTGTATAGAGCATTTATTACAAATGCCAAATGAGATTACAGATTTTACAATATCAGAATGCAGCAGAAGGTGGGGCCCAAAAACATCCCACACCTTATACAAAAGAAAACTAGTACATATATTTTCTACAAAATTAACAATAAGTACCTTAAACAAAAGAAACTAGTACATCTATTTTCTACAATAACAAAAGTCATGCAATAACAATAGGCACCTTATATAAAAGAAACTAGTACATGTATTTTCTACAATAACAATAATTATGGAGGATTGAAGGGGTGGTGGTGGGTAAAATTTGTAAACCACATTTTGGAGCCGAAATGTTATTCTGATAAGGATAAGGCTAATAGCCGTTACTAGAGGACGCTTAAGTATAAAACCCGGAAAACCCTTCGGGACCCATGAATTCAAACAAATTGGTAATTAATAAAAATATGCAATTTATTACGTATTTAGATCACATAAATTCCTTTATATACATAAATACACTTATGTGCTCTTAAATACTGAAACTGATGAACAATTCGGTTCATGTGAACCTGAAGCACATTTGCAGCTCTGTTCTGCAGCATGTTAAATAATAAAGAGGGTGTGTGTGTGTATAGAGCATTTATTACAAATGCCAAATGAGATTACAGATTTTACAATATCAGAATGCAGCAGAAGGTGGGGCCCAAAACATCCCACAAGAGGGACAATGAACGTACAGAGAAGGGTCGCTCGCCCCACCCAAAAATGTGCTTCAATTACTTAATGTATACAGCTTGATAAGGATGTAAATACTAACAAAACTATTCACAACATAGATCAATGGAATTCTAAGGATGGATAATAAAAATATTAACTAAAATAAAATAAATACATAATCGAAAGTCATTAACGTACCAACCAGGAATAGAATTATTGCATATCTTGACAAAAACATGTAAATAATTCAAAGAGATATAAACTATTTATACAATCCTCGATATGATACCCAACAACGAATATATTCAGTGCCGCCTAAGACAGTCACCGAATACTTCGTGTACATGTATGTAAGTTTATAAAGTGAAGACAGATAAATTCATACACAACTCGAAAGTCATTAACGTACGTACCAGGAATAAAATTATTGCATATCTTGACAAAAGTATTTAAATAATTCAAAATGATATGAAATATTTATACAATCCTCGATATGATACTCAACAACGAATTCAGTGCCGCCTCAGACAGTCACCGAATAGTTCATGTACCTGTATGCAAGTGTATATTAGTATAAAGTGAAGGCAGATAAATTCATACACAACTCGAGAAAGTCATTAACGTACGTACCAGGAATAGAATAGTTGCATATCTTGACAAAAGCATTTAAATAATTCAAAATGAGATGAAATATTAATACAATTCTCGATATGATACTCAACAACGAATGTATTCAGTGCCGCCTCAGACAGTCACCGAATACTTTGTGTACCTGTATGTAAGTGTAGTATAAAGTGAAGGTAGATAAACTATGCAATGTTAAGCTTTCTCATGCATTATTATGATATTTAAAGCATGAAATTGACGCTTTTATGAGGTTATATTATTAACAATTAAGTTAAAAAAAAAAGATGCAGAAAAATAGAGGATACCGCCTCAGACAGAATCCTCTATCTAGGTATTTAATACATTCAAATAATACAGAATAAGGGATACTTTCTCAACCATTTATCCTTTACAATCGGACTTTCTACCACCCTAAATGAAAACATAAATGTACTAATAGGCGGGAAAATAGGAACCTTAATGTTCTCTGGAATGACACCAGTTGCAACCATCCCATATCTCATTTTGTGAGTCTTAAAAACACTAAAAAATGTGCCAGGGTGTTGCTGTAGCAAAAAGGGGTCCTTTGCAGCTAATTTCACCTACTGCAATTGGGTTTGGATTTTATTTCTAGATAGACTTTTATTTTACCTAAATTGTATTGAAAGTTGATTCATTGTAAGACTCCTTTAAACTCCCTTGTTGTCGTGCTGAAAAGGTATATTTCCTCAAAGCAGCAAATATGGGTTTGAGTCTGAATGAACCGCGATTTCCCTTCCTCTCAGCAAAGATAAATTACAAAAAGGAACATAACCCTGTAGCAACATGTCCGTTACTAAGAATTGGCTATCTATGGTATTGTCACTATTTTTTTTTTAATTTCGAATATTAAAAGTAATAGGATGCACGCATCAACTGACCTAGCAAACTTTTTTGCTCCACTTAACATTTTACTGATTAACAAACGATTCAAGAAATCGGGGGTGTTTCGCATTTAAAAATAGTATATCCATGCTGCCAAGTGATATAGAGCTAGCTGATTTTCCTAAACTGAATAGGTACCGGTAAGACATAAGACATATAAACCTGTCCCAAGGAGACCACTTTAATGCACTTGGTCTATTGATCACCCTGAATGAAACCCTTAAAACAATTTAGAGTATGCCCGTACACTTACTTTGCAATAAGAGCTAAAGCGGAATCTAAAAAGAAATACGGGCTGTGTTTGGAGAGTTGAAAAATATAGATTTGTAATCTTAAATATCCACAAGCACTCTTTACCCAAAATATTGTAAAGAACCAACAATAATCTTCTTTAAAAAAAATGAATTTTCTGGTGTTTGTTAAGTTTACAATATGCAATAAACAGCTGTACTATCAGATTGGAATATGACAAATGAATTCTTTAAATAAGTCCCATAATTCAACAGCCAAAACAATTGGGAATAATTCATGAGGGTAATATTGCCTTCTTTTTTTTTTTTTTTTCTTTTTTTTTGCAAGATCCATATAATTTTCTATATTCTTTTTTTTTTTATTATTATTATTATTTTTTTTAACAAACAATAACCATTACCCAAGAATCAGCTGTGGAGATGCATGTGTTTTGATGTAACCTTTATACATGGTATATGTTCAAATAACCACCGTATTAAGATACAAACTGTTTGTTTAAATTTCTTTGCAAATGTAGCTTTATTTTTCTCCAATTTCTCAGGTAGCAACATATTGGATTTTCCATTACCACTTGTCAAATTCAATTTAAGAAATACTAGCTTTGTAGATGCCCATGAAGTCTTTTTATCCAACACAAGTAATTCAGAGAAAATGTCAATTGACTTTACCAATCCATTATAAGACCAAAGAAAGATCTTCAAAAGTTAGCAAAAGAACTGGACAACCCAAGTGAAAACCTTATCATATAATACGAGACTTTCCCAGTGAAATCCCAGTAGTTCATGATCCTCTTTGTGACTGGGTATACACACCAAGCTGAGATACTCAGATGGTATAAAAGATCTTGCACCCTGATGTTGTAAATCAAATCCATGCTTAATTCTGAAACCGAATGTCATTAATAATGACATAATTGCTTAGGAATAAATATTTAAGGACATTTGGGATAATAGGGGTTAAAAAAAAACAAAACAAAACATAACTACATTACTTAAGGAATAATGTCAATTATCTGGGCTTTGCAAATTGTTCCCACACTCTAAACAAATGCATTGGAATTTGCAGTTTTCAAGCTTGCATAGCCCTTCCCTATTATATGGCTAGCAAATTTCTATGGAGATTTGCTTCTCTCTTTTTTTTTTGAAAGCCTTACTCTAAACCTTGATCAGAAGGGGGAGATGGAAAGACCTGTAGTTTCCTCTCTATATCCCTGTGTTTAAATGCCTGAAGCACAAATTACACACTAACCATTTCCGAAGACATACCCTTAAACTTGTCTATATATCCTAATTTGTTTATCAACAGTTTGTCAAGGTTTACTTCTAGATGATGCCAAATCATGACTTGTCTCTGCATGATTTACACAAAACTGTGTTTCATTTGGGAATTTTCTAGTATAGACAGAAATCAAATGCATAGATTGCTGTTTTCCACTGAAATATAGTATTGATTGTTTGATCTGTATTTCTGGGTGCTACTGAAATGTTAGAGTTAAAATCAATGTGTACCCATTATTTTGGTGGTAGGCACAAGACTGACAAAAGGTGGTGCTCCAAGGTCAATATATTGCTCTTCCTAAGTCTTTTGTTAAAGCATTTATGGAATCAGTGCTAAAATAAAAATTGATCCCTGCAGAAGAAATATTAAATGGTACCAGTTTTAGTCCCAGGTTTTTGTTTGTTTGTTTGTTTGTTTTTGTTGTTGTTGTTTTTTTTTTAATAAACCGTGCCAATTTCTTTGTGTTAAATCATAAACAAGTCCACCGTAATGAAATTTACAATTGAAAATGCAATGTTGGTTAATGATTAGAAGCTTTAACCAAAATATATGCTACAAGCTCTCGATTCATTCAATATAGTTATTATCATTGTGTATATATATATATATATATAGGTCTGCAAATTATTGTACTCGTACACAAGCAATATATCTGCCTAACTTGACAGGGCTAAGCTAGCTATGTATATCAAACCATACAGGATATGTCAAATGAATTGCCTAAACATACATGACAAAACTAGGCTATCCCAACCTATAAGATATAGTTATAAGCATATCCAACCATAAGGGATATGTCAAACAAATTGTCCAACTACCACAAGACAAACCTGGTTATCCAAATAAGGCAAACATACACCTGAGGATATGTAGAACATAAGCATGTCCAACCAAGCAGGACATGTCAAGCAGAGTGTCAAACCATACAGAACAAATCTGGTTATCTTACAATACACGATAAAGATATTTGTAAGCATATTTATAATCATACTACATATGTCAAATAAAGTGTTCAACCATACTGAACAACTTCTTTATCCAACCATTCATGATCAATAAATATTAAATAAATATTAACATAACCAACCCTACAGGATATGTCAAATAATTGTCCAACCATACAGGATTAATCCTTGATATATAATTATATATACATACATTCTCTATACAAGCATATCCAAACATACAGGATATGTCAAATAAATTATCCAACCATACAGGATAAACTCAGTTACCAAAGCATAAAGGATATAAAAATTCTGTATCTAAACCTATTCATCCATAAAGGTTATGCCAAATAAATTGTCCAACCATGTAAAACAAAACTTGGTTACCCAATCACATGATTAACATATAAATACCCTTATATGAGCATATTCAACCATATAGGATATCTCAAATTAACTGTGCAACTATACAGGACAAACAGGTTACCAAACTGTACCAGATATGTATATGTATATATATTTACCATATACAAGCATGTCCAACCATATAGGATATGGCAAATAATTGTCCAACCATATAGGACAAATTGGTAACCAAACCATACAGGATATATATTGAAGTACAAGCATATCCAACCATATAGGATAGCTAAAAAAAATTGTCCAACCATATAGGACATCTTGGTTACCAAACCATACAGGATATATATATACTGTATACACATCCAACCATACAGGATATGTCAAATTAATTACAACCATACAGGATATAAATATACTGCGTCCAACCATATAGGACAATATGGTAACCAAACCATTCAATATATATACACTGTATACAAGCATATCCAACCATATAGGATAGCTAAAATTAATTGTCCAACCATATAGGACAAATTGGTTACCAAACCATACAGGATATATATTGCTGTACAAGCATATCCAACCATATAGGATAGCTAAAAATAATGTGTCCAACCATATAGGACATCTTGGTTACCAAACCATACAGGATAAATATATACTGTATACACGCATATCCAACAATACAGGATATGTCAAATTAATTACAACCATACAGGATATAAATATACTGCGTCCAACCATATAGGACAATATGGTAACCATACCATTCAATATATATACACTGTAAACAAGCATATCCAACCATATAGGATAGCTAAAATTAATTGTCCAACCATATAGGACAAATTGGTTACAAAACCATACAGAAATATTTATACATATACATACCGTGCACAAGCATATCCAACCATATAGGATATATATAGCAAAAATTGTTCAACTATATATGGACTACCTTGGTAACCAAACCATACAGGATATATATACACTGTATACAAGCATATAAAACCATAGAGGATTTCTAGAATTAATTAACCAACCTTTTTTTTTTTTATTATTATTATTATTATTATGAGCGTGATGTGGCTAATAAATCACTATTTTCATTTCCAAGTTCCAAAAAAAACCCAAGCAAAGCATAAATATACAATATGACTACCTTAATATGCTTTATCTGTGTAATTATGCAACCAACCCAATGGCAAATAATGAAATCAAAATAAGCGACTGACTGTAATAGCTACATGATGAACAACAAAGGCAATTTACTCTAGCTACATGCATTTGCAGTGCTAAATTCTTATCGTATACTGACAATCCACAGGCCTTAGTTCCTTAATGAACCAAAAACATTATATGCACTTGTAACCTACCCAAACTTCACCATATTACACTAAATTGTTATAAATATAAGTATTGAAGTTATACAATCTGCCTACAAGTTTTAAAGTGCTGAAACAACCGACATCCTGTTACTATTCTAATAGTTTGTGTAACCATGTGCTCATTTTTGGTGCACACCATTTTAACAGTTTACTTTATTCTCATTTTCTGATGACCAAAGTCTTTAGTAATGAAAGAAGAAAAAAAATCTTACATCCTAACCATGATAACCAAATTCTCTGCCTGGTTTAGCGTTAAAAAGCCTGTTAATACCAACAACACCTTAACATTGCAGGATTCATGTTCTATTAAGAACCTGTCAGGTTTACTTGGTGGTTTACTTTGAAGAATTTGGTATGTTGACATTACACTGTGCACCAAATGACCCCGAATTTTTCTCAGCGAGTAAAACATTCTCAACCCAGTCGCATAACTTAATATCTAGACTACACAAATCATTAGAACCTTATTGCATATACATACTAAATCGGGTTTAATTTTATCAACTTTTGCGAGCCTACCATATCAATGTAATGCAACCCGAATATCCTCTATACAGAACCTTCTCGCTGAGATATTCAGATAGAAATTGATATTTCACTGTTCTACACAAATTTGCAAACGAACAATAAATCAATATCTTTGAATCAAAACCCTACTCTGCATAAGTGACACAATATAAATACTCATACCTAAGTAAAATTTGTAAACCACATTTTGGAGCCGAAATGTTATTCTGATAAGGATAAGGCTAATAGCCGTTACTTAGAGAGACGCTTAAGTATAAAACCCGGAAAACCCTTGGGACCCATGAATTCAAACAAATTGGTAATTAATAAAAATATGCAATTTATTACGTATTTAGATCACATAAATTCCTTTATATACATAAATACACTTATGGAATACAGTAAAATAAACTAAAGGTCAAATTTTTGTCAATGTCCGACCGACCGACTAGAATGTAATACTGTACATGTAGTATGACTAAAAATAATTTGAGCCTAGGAATTAACTTCTTTTTATTCATTCAGGAACACTTTTCATTTCGTCAACAAATAAACAGATTTTAATTGTGTCATTGATTATAATAGATTCTGGATTGTTGAGGCCAGTTCAGATAAAAATAAAATATTGTGTTTAATGGCAATAAAAATGGCCTTTAATCTCAGATTCTTTTATGTGAGATTGAAATGTAAACCAATCATTAATTAGTTGCAATTGGTCACGTGTTTTCATATTTGAATTCAATAACAATATTCCGCTGGGGAAAAGGTTATGAAATCTTCGGAAATAACAAATAGCATTTAAGCTCAAAACTGCATTAAACATTACAAAATAGGGATTTTGTCATGATCGGGAAATAACGGAAAATTCGTTGTATATATTTAAACAAGACTGCACGTGTTCCCCCAAAGAAAAAGGGGTGTCCCAGAAATACAGAAAAATCCTTTTGAGATCATATGTATTTGAGATTTATAACTTTAAAACTAAATGATATTTAAATACAGGTCAGAATTGATGCTTAATTCAATTTTATTAGGGATATAGTTACCTGAAGACATTCACATGCGTAACCAAGTTGGTTTTTGACGTTGATTTAGTAGATTCGTTAAACTGAGAGGAAAATGTTGTTTATAGTGATATTTCTTTGAAATTTTTTAAGTATTATTTAAGAAATACGGCATCATTTTAAACATATATCGGGATATAAATACGGGTTGGTCACGAGATTAAATTCCATAAAGCCCGAAGGGCTTTATGATGAATTTAATCTCGTATTAACCCGTATTTATAGCCCGATAGATGTTTTAAAATGATACCTTATTACTCATATTTACATTTGTGTACATTTGTGTTATTCATACTTTATATTTGTCTGATTGTGACTTTTAAAGTATGAAATGCGTTATTTTTCAAACCAAAGGGCATGTGTGTATCCACTGAACGCGCGTCGACCCTTTATGACGTCACAGAGAAATCACGTCGAATGTTTATCTATACGCACATCTATGACCTCTTGACCCCGTACCTGTATTTATACAGTTATATATACGCATTGCTTTCAATAGTGTTATATAAAGGAAAACATTTGCAAATGTTAATATGGGAAAAAAAAGAATATGATGAAGTTGATTAATGTTTTGTATTATTTCCGTTATTGGATATGTAAATAGCAGGGATGTCAAAGAGTACCCTGTACCTTGATCTATTGGTACTCGGTTACTTGGATGTAGATTTTTGAATATTTCTATTTAACTTATTCATTAATTTTTGAAAACGTAAAATGTTTATTACACTTGTACATACAGTAATTAAAGTTTCCTACGCCTTTAAATGACCGTTATTGCCAGTGGCAGTGTTTTTACAGTAATTATTGTGACCAAGCACCTGCTACATGGCTTTTCGCACCTTCGACTGTCTTCTACCCTTAATTTTTGGTTTGTTTTAATTAATGATTGTTTTCTGAACATCGTATAAGGCAATTACAATTATTTAAATAAATTTGATAATTTTGTCATTTCTCCAAGAAGCCGTAATTTCTCAGGAAAAGAGACAGATGATATTACACGTGCAATTGTTGATATGGTTGTGTTTGATTACATGCAAACGCAAATGTTTGAAGGCAAAGGCTTTAAAAAACTAATATCCATCGTTGCACCAAACTACAACTTGCCGTAATACTATAAAATTTAGGATCGAAAACGTGTACAGAGATTGTTAATCCGTTCTGTTAGGCGAACTTGATCAAGTTGATACTGTAGTTCTGACGAAAGGTACTTTGATGTGAAACGCAACACAAAGTAACATTAATTACCCGAGGCATAAAAACATGTCTCTGGCAATTGTAATTTATGTCTCAGCAATTACGGAGCAGATTATTATTTTAAATAAAATCACTGTGAACCATTTATGATTTTATTTCTTGTGTTTATCTCATAAATAAATTGATATGTTAATTTATTAAATTTCGTCGGACACGAAGTGTTCATAATTGTTACAACAGAAACAAACTTACGGCTAAATCTTCCATTAGAGCATGCAGTTTTATTTCTACAAGAGTTTACAATGTTATCAGTTTACTTGTTTATATTTATTAAAAATTGACCGATTTGACATCCCTACATGTAGTAAATAGCTACGGAAGCCCTGGAGGGACATTGACTTACTTGTTATGAATTATTTGTTATAACTTTTTTGTTTTGACTTATTTGTTGTGAATGTTTCGTAGCTAGTTATAACTAGCTATTGAAAACCTCTTGCTTGGCTTACTTTTTTGTTTTGACTTATTTGTTGTGAATGTTTCGTAGCTAGTTATAACTAGCTATTGAAAACCTCTTGCTTGGCTTACTTTTTTGTTTTGACTTATTTGTTGTGAATGTTTCGTAGCTAGTTATAACTAGCTATTGAAAACCTCTTGCTTGACTTACTTTTATGATAAAAATTATATTAAGTCCTATTTCAACTGTGGTTTTTGATTAACAAATTGTAGTTTAACGTCCAGTACAGTTGTGATTTCTAAAGTAAATATTCTTTTTATTGTTATTACTTAATTCTTATTTTCTAAAAGTTATTACGTAATTCTTATATGTAACTTCCAGTTTGCATAATGATTGACAAACTGACAATCACTACTATGTATTTCATTTTGTCGTTAGTAATAAATTCAAGGACTTTTTTCTGAAACTTTTACGTTGTCTTCATTTTTCACACCACATTTTGTAAACTAAACTTGTCATAACAAATTCAAAATAACAAGAATTCAAAGTTAATTCATAAGAACTAAGTCAAAACACATAAGAAATAAGTCAAAACACATAAGAAATAAGTCAAAACACATAAGGGATAAGTCAATATCTCTCAAGGGCGTGCGTAATTAACAGATGAAAATTTAGTAATCACATCAGTTTTGTACGTTTAACTACAAAAGTACAATTAATCGTTCTCAATAGCTTACCTACACTTAGTTAGAAGTAACCAAAAAAAATCTCAAAACAAATAAGTCAAAACAAAAAAGTTATAACAAATAATTCATAACAAGTAAGTCAATGTCCCTCCAGGGCTTCCGTAAATAGCTACAATTATATCCTAGTTTGGTTTCATACTAGAGTGTTCACAAATATGGCTATTTTAAGTGTATATGATTTTGTCAGTGAGAGAAGTGGCTGTTTCTCAAGTGTACGTCCACGTTTTGATTGTAGTCGATTTTCCATGTCCAATTCTAGAAATTTTTCTGATAAGGGGGAAAGCCAAGGAGTTGTTCATTTTACTGTTTGGGCATTTTGGGGTTTCCAGTAGGTTTTCGTACCCCAAGAAGGAGTTTGGGCGTATGTTGAGGTGAGTGCACGAGCAGGTTAGTGACGTACATGTAGGACGTGGTGCGCAAAGACAGTGTATACAGGTTGAGGGGAAACGTAAATTCCGCTACAATAGTGGTATCTCACTATTACAGTGAAATTACGCTATATTTCCTGCCGTCGATACCTTCAATTTCATCCAATACCATGCAAAGTGTTTGAACCGCAAGTCATGGTGGATATTAAAATGAACAAAAACTGTCATGCTTGCATGTTTTGAATTTTAATAAATTTTCTACCGTTGCGTTTAAGAATGCAAACACTCTTTTTTTAACGGAAGTTGCATTTTTAACATAGCAACCGATGATTGCGGGGGTATTTAAGCCTGTTTGAATCACACTTATTCCTCAGTAATGTGTACAAATTGATGCTTGTTACAATTGTCAACTCGAACTGGAAAGGTTTTATGGAATTAAACAAGAAAAAGATTATTTTTGTCTGCATGGTTACGGATATGGAGGCCCATTATGGTAAACGTAAAGACCCTTTATGGCAAACATAAAAAAGAGTATATTGAAAAACTCGATTTTATCCTTAAAAAAATTAATTTATAATAAATAATCCAAAAATTACTTATATAAACGATCGTAGAAATATCTCATTTTTAACTCGGCTGGTTAATTGTATATTTCAGAAAAAAAGACTCAATTCATTTTGGTGTTTGGAAAATTTTACAGAATCAGAATCAGTTTATTCTCTCAAACCATACAACATGGTACATGAGGAACATAAAGTATACACAATGTCTGTAAAGTCGTCAGAGGTACATTTAGTATAAATATACACACATATATTTATATATATACATATATAAATGTTTTACAACTGCATGTAGAGAGGATGTACATATAGTCCATGTAGAAATAAAGTATATGCAAAAAGAAAACACCAGGAGGACAGCTAAGAAGGACAGACAGTCTCAAATATTTTTGAAATAAATGTACATATACTCACCGTCAATAGAAACGCAACACCCTAATTTTAGGGGTGAAAATTATATACGGGATTTAACTATGTACCAAAAAAGTTAGGACATCTTTTACTTTGCTAAATCAGTTATTTAACGGTTGAATGATTTTCATTCCATTACCGGAAGTTGATTTTTAGCTCCCTGAACAGAAATCAAAAATTAGCATTTTTGATAAAATTATTGACAATTTTTTGGGCTTTCAAGGTTTTGTACCTGTTAATTATAAGTCTTGTACTAAAAGTCCGGAAAAAATATCCTTCTTTCTCTTCTGGATGTGATGGCAGTATTTTCTCAAAGTAACTGAAAGCACGTATTTTCATTGCTGATGTTGGAAATTTTCAAATTAAATAAAAGGGAGAGCTACAGATGCAAATACACACTACATGACGATTTTTCGGGCTCATGTGTTTCAAAAGCATGCATAACATTTCCTTGACCGGAAGTCCAAGTGTTACTACACTACGCCAAGTTAGAGAAAATTCGACCTCAGTATATGAAAAACAGGCATTTAAAAAAGGACAAGATTATTTATTTCGCTCAGATTAAGACATTGATAAACTTAATGTATCGTAGAATTCGGGCTGCTTATGTTGTACCTGGCGGACTAGCACGTTTTAATTGAATGGTCGGAAGGGGGGATGTTTTAGAGTTATGTGTTACTTTATAAGGTTTAAAGATAAGATTAAGAATGAATACATAAATGTAAAAAGTAAATTTACAAAACAATGATACTTCACTTAAACTTTAAATGTTATCTTTAGTGTAGTAACACTTGGACTTCCGGTCAAGGAAATGTTATGCATGCTTTTGAAACACATGAGCCCGAAAAATCGTCATGTAGTGTGTATTTGCATCTGTAGCTCTCCCTTTTATTTAATTTGAAAATTTCCAACATCAGCAATGAAAATACGTGCTTTCAGTTACTTTGAGAAAATACTGGCATCACATCCAGAAGAGAAAGAAGGATATTTTTTCCGGACTTTTAGTACAAGACTTATAATTAACAGGTACAAAACCTTGAAAGCCCAAAAAATTGTCAATAATTTTATCAAAAATGCTAATTTTTGATTTCTGTTCAGGGAGCTAAAATCAACTTCCGGTAATGGAATGAAAATCATTCAACCGTTAAATAACTGATTTGGCAAAGTAAAAGATGTCCTAACTTTTTTGGCACATAGTAATATCCCGTATATAATTTTCATACCTAAAATTAGGGTGTTGCGTTTCTATTGACGGTTAGTATAGTTTTTGCAAAGATTGAATATTTGAATTGGCCATGAGTTCATAAAACTTGACAACATTTGGTCTGGTGCAGTAACTTTTGTGTAAATTTTTTTTTTCTTATCTCTGAAAAAGCTGTACACTCTAAAATGTAGTGGTATTCATCACCTATCTTTCAAAGTAAACATACTCTTTCATTTAATGGGGTGCCACACCACCTCCCTGTTTCTACTGGTAGATGATGATTTGTGGTACGCATTTTCATCAATAACTTTCTTTGTTTTAGGTGTTAATTTTTAATATAGCTTTCAAATCCGAAATTGGTTTTAAAAATTCTGTAGATCTGGCCTTTGGAAGAACTATTTATGTCATTTGACCATTTCTGAATGAACTGGTCTTTTAAATTCTGATTTACAATAGCACTTAGCCATTTAGCATTGACCACACCTTGCCCATTCCATATAAATGAAAGTCCACAATTATTTAGAATCTTTTGAATACAATCAATCCATTGACATTTAATACCATCATTACTTAATTGGTTATACATATACTTGTACACAATATTGACAATTTTATCTTCTGTACATGTAAACATCTTTGACCAGTATGTAGTCTTTCTTGTAAAAACATTGATGTACAAAGGGAATCTTCCAGTTTCTGCGTAAATCATGTAATTTGGTGTAGAACTTTTCAAATTAAATATAGTTTTTAAGAATTTCAAATGGACACGTTCAAAAATATCCATATTTTCATAGCCCCATATCTCACATCCGTAGAGTAAAATGGGTGTGACTACTTTATCAAACAGGTCAAGCTGACATTCGATCGGTAAATTAAATTGTCTAATTTTTCTTATCACCCCGTACATTGCTTTCTGTGCTTGCTCACAAAGATGTTTCTTCGCTTTACAGTATGAACCTGTTCTTGATAATACAATTCCTAGATATTTGAATTCTTTTACATTTTCAATATTTTGGGTATTGTAATAAAATTTCCTCTTTAACATTGCCCCTTTGGAGAAAACCAAGACTTTTGTCTTATCAACATTCACATTAAGTTTCCATTGAGTACAATAAGTATGGAATTCATTCAATGCCTTTTGTAAATCATCAGCAGATTCTGCCAATATAACAGTGTCATCAGCATAAAATAAAATCGAAAGTTTTAAATGTGGTAATAATTCATCTTCAGTTTCTTTACTAATAGTTTGTAATCCGACTATGTCTTTTTCTACCAAAGAGTGCCTGTGACACTATTATAACACATTTTCAAATAATTATTAGTTGACAATCATATTAACTCCGCACAAACGTATCTTATCTATTAACGCTTTATGTATAATTATGCAATTAGGCAAGAACGATTTAACTTTAAAATCTTAGGGAAATAGCTTCAGTTCTTTTTGTTGTTATTCGAGAAATATATAAATCGAAATATATTCATTTGAAATGAGAGTATATCGCTAAAAATCACATTAAAAGTATCAATTTTTCAGACTTCTAGACTTATGCCAAAGTGTTGTTGTTTAAACCACAAGGAAACTTCAAATAATCAATCTCCACTGCTCAATATTCAGCAAAGAAAGTGTCCAAAATATCATTGACTCAATCTAAATTTTCAACAATTAGAATCAAATCGGTTGCAAACAATTTAACATTTCAAAAAGTACTTTCACGATTTTGAAAGCCTATCCATATGCATGCAACGAAAGCACAAGATATTCAAAGCTGAACAAAAATCTTGAGAAGCGTATATTTTCATTTCAATAAATTCTTAATATTATGTATCATTTATCATTTACTTTATTACATCGATGAAGACCTCTGATGAGCAAATGCACTATAATCTCTATTTACTTTTCTCAATTATTTATTTCTATTGCTTTAAAAGCAGTTTGATATTAAAAAGACCCAACCACGTGCTGATACCCCAGGCCCCTTTTTTCCAAAACCTTACTTTTAGTATAGAAAATGTTAATTGAAAGGTTGGTTGAACCCCCCTCCCCCACTGTATATTACAGAAAATGTATATAATAGAAGTGTAGTATTGAATGCTTAAAAATTGGTACTGAAAGAACTTGACACTGTAAAAAGTTGGCCACTACCCCACCCCCCCCCCCACCCCCTCCACACACACACACACAAACACACACACACATGAAATAGGATTTTTTTACTTTTCCTTTTTCTTTTTGTTCTTGTTTTTTTTGTAATATTTGTTATTTATTTATTTTTTTTTTTTTTCAAATTTTTCAGGTAAGTGAATTTTTTTCTCTCTGGCTGCCCCCCACTTTCAAAAACGATGCAACGTGGCTGTACCCTGGATCTTTATATCACGTGATAATGCGCTTTGTTTCTGCAGAATAGGCTGCAAGGCGCTTTGCAAAATGTAGAAAGAAAATTATCCTTGTATCATTCGCAGCTGTAACGTATTCAAAACAATTTTTACTAGTTGAACAATTTTTCATTTTTTTAACCATGCACTATGTACCACGTCATTACTATCCACTAAATTATAATTTCCTTTTATATCTATAAAGTACCTTTTGTAAAGTCTTTATATAGTAAAAAATTATCTTGAGGAGAAAAGACAATGATATTGAAACATTCTAACAACGATTAATATTTAGTTTAAAGCAAATTTTAATTATGATTTTCTTTCTGTGAAGAATTATTTTACTGAACTATTACAAAAATAACCTCTTATTTCCCATGTGCACTATCTAACACAACCACAATAAGATCGGTCAGAGCAGCGGCGGCTGATAATAATGGGTCTTTACGTTTACCATAATGGGCCTCCATATCCGTAACCATGCAGACAAAAATAATCTTTTTCTTGTTTAATTCCATAAAACCTTTCCAGTTCGAATTGACAATTGTAACAAGCATCAATTTGTGCACATCAATGAGGAATAAGTGTGATTCAAACAGGCTTAAATACCCCCGCAATCATCTTTTGCTATGTTAAAAATGCAACTTCCGTTAAAAAAGAGTGCTCGCATTCTTAAACGCAACAGTAGAAAATTTATTAAAATTCAAAACATGCAAGCATGACAGTTTTTGTTCATTTTAATATCCACCATGACTTGCGGTTCAAACACCTTGCATGGTATTGGATGAAATTGAAGGTATCGACGGCAGGAAATATAGCGTAATTTCACTATAATAGTGAGATACCACTATTATAGCGGAATTTACGTTTCCCCCCAACCTGGTATACAGAGATTAGGTGACATTTCCGACTGTATAATAAGTAAGTTAATTCTTACGTTGAGTAGCGGGGAACCTGTGAATTCAGGGCTGGAATGTTTGAATTATATATCGATAAAATAAGTTAAATACGAAAATACGAAAAGTATTTAAAACGTACCATTTGTTTCTACTTTATAGCACTCTATAAATAAAGCTCGACCGCTATTGTAAGCTCCTTTCTTGCAGGCATCGAACATTTGTGAGATATTTCTTATGTTGTTGAAAACAGTTACTTTTATTTCAACAATGTCATATTGCTTGCTGTCGTTGTTCTTGTAATTAAAAATTGCTGTGCAATTGGAATTGCATCCAGTCTTTCCTGAAAAAAATGTCAATACAAATGAATTAATTATAGAGATGTTATTATAAAAAGAAATAATGTTACAGTATGATATTATATAAATATTGCATGTAGTTGAGTGTAACATTGAAAATTTTCACCCCAAGAAAACCACTGTCAACCGAGGCGCAGCCGAGGTTGACAATGGTTTTCGAGGGGTGAAAATTTTCAATGTTACACTCAACTACATGCTACATTTATTATATTATACTGAATGTTTTATACAAATAAATATTACAGTGAACCGTGCGCGCATAAATTCCGCGCAATCGCTATTTTTTGTAATACCACCCGTCGTCAAGCAATGTTGACTGTTGCTATGCAGGGGGCGTGGCTTCATTATTCAGCGGGTAGCAGTGTTTATTATCAAATGTTTCTCGACGAATGAGATTCAAGTAATTTACATGAAAGTATAATATTTTCTTTTACAACTTTGGGGTATAATTCCTCTTTATCAAAACAATTTGGTATTTGGCCCTCCCGTCGTCAACAGCAAATTAATTACGAATATTTAATATAATCAATTAATTTAAAAGATAGAACAAAAGAAATGGAATATTAGAATTGATCGACGTGCGCCAATTCATATCAGTATTTGAGTAGACATTTCCAAGTTCATTTCAAATCAATTTTGTAAAGCCAACGTTTTTGCAAATATAGATCAAGATTAGTTCCCATATTCCAAAAGATGATTTAGCTTTTGAAGAAAATGTGATAAAGTGTTCATGGAATGAGGTTTTTGTTTTAAAAAATCTTTTTTTTTTTTGTTCTTGGGGTAAATGACATTCTTTTTTCCATCCTCGACTAAGATGAAAAAAATTGAAATTCTGAACTTACATGACTTACATGCCTGTACAGAATATCATTAGTAACCTCTCTAATTATGATTTGGCTACTGTATACAATTTTAGAGTAATTCTGAGAACCAAGAGTATGTAGAAAACGTCATTTGGACCACCCTATTGAAACCTTTATGTGAAACTGAAAATTCCCAAACTAATGCTCAGGGCACAAGTAACAATCTTTTATAGAATAACACGGTATTTTGGTAAAAATGTAGGAGGAGTTCCGGAAACCAGATTTTTGTTACCTTCCTTCGGGTTAAAATTAAAAATCCAAAACTATATCGCCTCTACAGGACAAAATCTATTGTATTTCAGAAGGTCAATTGGTTATTGCTTATATGAAATGAGATTTTGAGGACGACGAGTATGGCGATGTACGGAATGGGGTATCAACAATCAAGTTATTAAAAAACCTTTCATCTCGCTTTTGGAAATCTTATTTGTAGCTTTACGAGTGGGAAGTAAAGCTACGCAGAGCGAGATGAATTAGTCTAATTTTAATTAGACTAAAAACAATTATACTGTAACTTTCCTTTGAAAGTGTGGGTATAAAACATTAAAGGCAAAAGCAACAAGTGCTTTAAAAACTAAACTAACTAATTCATAGTTTTAGATTCTTACATCATAATTTTGAATGTTAAAAAATCAAGCGAAATGAGCGGGGGAGAAAAAGTAATTGTTTGGATGGAAAAGGGAATAAAAAATGGTAATATTGTACCTGTAAACTTTCTTATACTGCTTCGTAAATCTTCTAACGATCTATTACACGCGCTTCCTTCCGATACATAAGTAAGGACTTCTCTTGGACAGACCCTTCTGCAAATATTAACAAACTGAAATAACACTTGCAGTGTTTGAAAAAAAGCGCCCAAATACCATTACACATCTTTTTTTTAGATTTGGAAGTACAACTTAGAGCTAGTATTGATTAATAACTCCGTCAGAATGCTTGATTTTTTTAAATAAAATAATTGATTTATCAAAATTAAGAAGAAGATTAATAATATCTATTATTTTTTTTACCTTATAGTTTCTTTTCTATCCTGACCTAGTGCAAATGAGATAGTAAGTACTGCGATCTTTAAACCTTTAAAAGATAAGGATAATTATAAAAATATAATTTTCCATGCGTGAAGTGTTGTACCAATACTTATCAGTTTTGTTTTTTGATTTTTGTCTTATTCAAAACAATAGAAGAGAGTTTTACAGCTGTGTGTTTCAAAACATATGCTACACTCTTTATCAAATCCATCCAACTAAATACCTTAACAAGGATAGTTTGTTGACATTTAGTGTAATAATGTAAACAAAGCATTTACTATATTTTAAATAAAAATAAGCTGCAGTAAACTTACGCTATTATTTATAATTAACAATAGTAAACTTTCAGTTACATGTAACTACATGTACATGTACCTGTATACTAAACTATGGTTACTATTTTAATTCATTTTTGAAAGTTGCTCATTACCCTGAGCGAAATAATATTCATCACACAATTATTAATGAAGCTTGCCGTTACGTAGTAAAAATAATCGACGATGTTATACATAGTACACATTTCATAAAACCTTTTATATTTTTAACAAGGCAAACATTAATACAGGTGCCTTTTCATTCTGTGGACTTACCAAACACAGTTCTTAATAACATTCCTAGGACTTAAAGCGTTGTTTCCTAAAAATGTACCTCGGGCACATATATTATAATATATAAGTATTTAATGTCAATTTATCACCGCAGATTTATATACGTCCTTGTCGCATCAAATATCAACTGTAGAACACTAAAGATGCAGTTTTGTACATGAAGTGTTTATTATTCAATTTTGTTTTTGAGCGGATATGATCCTGACAGTTAATTTCCTTTGTCAGATACATGTAGGCTTTGATACGTAAGGCGACCAGATGTAACTTAAATCAGATCCCGAATTTTCTTGATTTTTGGCTTATTGTGTATCTTTATGTAATGAACTCTATACATGTTATTCAAACCACTTCTTACAGGCGTTACCATGCAGTTTTTTTGTTAAATAATTCTCTTTCGGGTGTGACCGGTCGGCAGGGGATGCTCACTCCTCCATGGCACCTGATCCCACCTCTGATGTTTTGGGGGTCCGTGTTTGCTCTGCTCTTATTTTGTATTGTTTTATGGACTTTGAGATTGAATACTGTTCGTTATCTCCATATCCTTCTCTCCCTTCCTGCAGGTGAAACTTTCCGTACTTTATTTCTTAACATTTGCATATATCGGGTTAAAATTTCATATGTGATTGTCACTTTATGAGCAATAGAGCAACTTTGCATTTCCTTTAGCTTCAACCATATTAATTTACTTTTCAAAGCATGCCTAAGTCGAAGGCTTAAGAGAGCTTTTCTGATCACATTTTGTCCGGTTTCTGTCTGTCTCTCTATTTGTACCTCTATGTGCCTGTTTGTTTGCCCGTAAACTTCTTCATTTTTGACTTCATCTCAAAGAACCAAATGGACCACTTCAGACTAACTTGCCATTAAGTATCGTCCGAGGAACGAAAGTTATTTCTTTTCCAACCGAAGGACAACTCCCTCTTCCCAGATAAGATATTTACACATAAGAAAAAAATTAATTGCATTTAAAAAAATCTTTTTCTCAAGAACCACTGAGCTAAGAGAGATGAAACTCAAGTAGTGCAGATCAATATTTATTCAACCCATGACTCCCAGGGTAAAAGATTAATTATAATGGATGAATTTTTTTTTTTACATATGGATATATAAGAAAAATCATCTAATCTCTTATTCTCAAAAACTACAATGTCTTGAGTTATCATATACATATTGAAACATCTTAAGGTAGTTTAAAGTCAAATTAGTGTAAAATCCTGACCCCGGGGTGAGGTTTGGCCATTATAGACGATCAAAGTTTTACATAAGAATGCAAAAGAAAATCTTTTTTAGAAAATCTTCTTAGGAAAAAAACATCGTCAGGATTGGTCATATTTATATGGAAGCATCCTCGGATAGAGTAGATTAAAGTTTTGGTTAGGAGAAAACTAAATAAAATTTTCTCAAACATAGAAAAAATAAGATTTGTCAAGTTTACTGTTAACCATTTTTTATTCGCTAGCGTGAAATATCAGCTACGTGTACATGTAGTTTTGTGACATTTAAAATTGCTAATATTTGTGGTTGTGAAAATTTATTTCTTATCAAATCGCTGTATTTTCCATTTTTAATGGGAATCGGATTGCACATGAAATTGCTGGTAAGGCATTACAATTGCTCTGTCATCTCCAAGTGCATTAATTTACAATTCAACAAAATTGAATCAAAATTATCCGAGAATGACAAATCATTGCTTTGCCTATCCCTTGGAACAAAATATTAAAGTTTCCATTGAAAAATTTGCAAGCAATCTTTTGCCTATCCTAAGACTGTTGATCGAGATTTGAAAAAAAAAATTCAACATTGCATGAGGAAGTTTGACTTAAAATCAATTTGACTAAACATAATAAAATGTAATCAAATACTTCAAAACTTAACACTCAAAACTTCTTCTTTACTCAATGATCATACCTATATCATAATTCAATGATCATAATAACAAAATAATCTGAATTCGTCTCGAAAATCAGACAGGCATGCAATTTTCACAAATAAAATATCTATAAAAAGTTTTATATGTACATGTCAGTCGAGAAAAAGCAAACTTACAATGCAACATAAGTGGTACTAACAAATAAGTTCCAATATTCATATCTCGCGATAAATGGCAAACTTGTAAAATAATTTTGATTAACTAGTTCGTAAAAATTTACCTTTTGAATAAGACTTGACACTAAAATCAAGCTAAACTGAATCCCTGTTACCAATGATACGTTAAGGAAAGTAAACAGGAAGGCCGACTGAAGGACACACAGATGTAAATAAGCAGATGGAAAAATGGATCCCGAACGATATGTGTACAGAAAAAGTTAGCATAACTTTTAAGCTCAGGTAAGCTACAACTGATATAAAAATAAGAAATATATCAAACCATTAAAATTTTTTTCGAAGGTAAAAGAGTCATGTAAATCTTCGGAAGTTTTAGATACAGCATAGTCACTATGTGGAACAAATCTAGTCTGAGGATGGGTTGAATTAACGTATCGCCAAACTCCGCCCATCGGGCTATGGGAGATAACTCCTATGATGCTCCGACATCATCAACATAGCGTGTAACTCAGTATAAGTCGACGCTGGTTGACTTGTCCGAAGTTCCTGATGATTTTGCTGCAAAATATTTGCCACACGAACCCACTTTGAGACAAAACGCGCAAAATGAGGGCAAATGCTTTTACAAAAGCTTTCATAAATTTCATTCACTTGAAATATTTAAAAAAATGATTCCATAAATATCCCTTTCTCGGAAAGTTTATCGAAGCATGATGAAGTCCGAGTTCCCTCATACTGTAAACATCCATGTCGACGAAGACAGAAGCACATTGCGACTTTAATTCAATTTGTAATGTAATCATTTTATTAAATCAGCAATAATATAAAAAAAACCATACGACATTGTCAAGACATGCTTTTAGTTCCTATCTATAAGGGGACGATCATTTGATTCTGAAGGGGGTTGTCTGGCTGATAAAGGAGTTGAATCAGTTTGGAAATAAATAATCTTTCCTCAACTGGAAGGGAAAAAATAATATGCCCCTACTACCTCCACAATAATCTTGGGTTGTCGACGGTACGTGTCCCCCCCCCCCTCTTTTTTTTTTTTTTTTTTTTTTTGCTTGTTAGACTTTTTCAGTGAATCGGAGAATAAATAATCTGTCATTGGGAATAAATAGTCCGTCCTTCACCGACATGACAATAAATAATCTGACTCTGACTTGGAAAAAATAATTGCAAGCCCATCTCCCCTTTCCGAATCAAATGGCCGTTCTATAAATCTCTCAGGCTCCGATAATATCGAATCTGGAAAATCTTTCTTCTTTACCTTTAAGTTCTGGTGGAAAATGTGCACACTTTTTAGCAATAATAGTTATTAGTGCAGGAAGATTTTGAATAATTTTGGTCAGATATATATTATGTCTACAAATCTAATATATAAAGTTCGTGTTTTTCTGGGACAACCCTCATATAACAAAGTCGGACTAATTCGTTACAGATATTTATTATAATACCGGTAATGAAAATGTATGTCTTTATATAAAAATGAAGTTATTAAATAATTTCTATAATTTGCCAATATACATGATGGTGTTCTTATAAATTAAATAATGCTAGTAATAGGTGTGGGGGGGGGGGGGGGTAATTAAAAGTTAATTTTTAGCGATAAAATAGAATCATTTTTAATGGGTAAATTAAATCAAATTTAATTTTTTTTGAAAAAATGAAAAAAGTTTGTAAACTCAATCCTGCATATGCAATAATAACTGGTTATAAAAACTGGTAACTTTCAGACACAAGTCAACACCGTGCGATAAAATTAATGTGAAATTAAACTCAAAAAGCGTATAGTTCTCTTTTAAAATGTGTATGTATTTTGACAATTATTTTGAGGGCAAAACATGCAAGTACGTAGAAGTGTTATGGACTGATTAAGCATAATTATCTATCATATATAAATACTATTATTCATATTATTTTTATATTTTTAACGCGAAGACAGTCTGTCAAATGAATCTCTATACCGTGTATATGGATTTATTCCGTTGTTGTTTTTTTTCGTGTGTATTAAATTAAACTAAGAAAGTATACATGTATAAACATAACAAACAAGTAAACGAGTTTTATTTCATTTCCTGACCAAAATATTTAGAAGTCCCAAAACGTGTAAACCCAAGTCCCGAAATGTGTTGTCAGGTCACGAAACTTCGGCGTCCCAAAGCATGGCGGTCCCGAAACATCCATAATTCCCTTTCGGGATACCTGCCATCGGTATTGCACGTTCCCCAACGGCATATAGACTTATTTGTTCAATTTGTTTATTGCCGACCACCCACTGAATTTGTATGTCGGAGCATATGGCGGAGCAAGTTTTTACTGAACGCGCAGAATAAACGAAATTATTTCATTGGTTGAAAATTTGTTGTGATTGACAGCTGGCGATACGTTAATTCCCTGTTCATCTACTCAGATGTGTATATTCTTCTTCATTTGACATCCCAGAGGCTCCTGTTACGGCGTGGTCATAAACATCCATAGTGTCATCTTCTATTTTTTCATTAAGATGATTGTAAATATCATTTGTTTCTGATTTTACTTGATGTGTATTGGAATATTCTGGATCCCCTTTGATAATAGGTTTCACATGTGAAATTTTCTGAAATGAATGGAATAAAAGAATTCTCAAAATGTTACCCGTTATTACAAACAATGCAAGTTAAAACAATTTCTGATGAGATATTGTATTTCAAATTGATGAAAATACACCCTGATATAGTAATTTAATCATGCCGCACAACATAACGTATGAATGTACATCACTTAAGGTAAAGTTCCAGAAAATTTTCCCTCCCCCCCCCCCTTCCCCAATTTAATCTACCGTTTGTTGCAGGTTCTTTGTATCCTTTTGAATATTAGTTGGCAAATCTTTTTCATAGCTGATGTTGTTCACAAATTTGGCTTCAGTGTTTCTGGAATGATAGTTTTGAGGAACTATAGAAACTATAGTGGATAAATCCAGGTATATATTTATATATTTTTAGAAGCATTATGAAGTATAAAAAGAATGGTATAAAAACAATATCCAATTCCATAACGAAAACATTGGTAGAAGTAGCTATTATATGTTCTTAACATACACCGTATAACCTGTAGTTATACATACACCGTACAACCTGTACTTATACTGCACTAAGGAATCAAACGCATTGTTTACCGATTTTGCTCCCTTCTCCTACTCCGTATATGTATTACGTAGACAGCTGCAAGACATGTCAGAACACCCAACACGAATCCTCCAATAACAGCAGCAACATTGTGTGTAACGCTGGAATCTCCATGTTCTAAAATTAACAATAAAAGGTCAGTTGTTCTTAAATCTAATTTTGATCAGTAAGTTAGGTTATGATATTATATTGAATCAAATGAGACTGAGAAATGATGGAAGTCAAGATTATAAATTGTATTGCTGTTGTTCTGGCTGAAGGTATAGATTGCTATGAACCACTTTTGCCCTATCCTTCCAAGAGAGAAAATAACGTTTTTTTGTTTGTTTTTTTTACAATATAATTATTTCCAACAATCATTGTTAATGAAACTATAAGAATATTTTATCTTGAATACCTCCTTTTCAATATAAAATATCAATATAAATTATGTACCTATTCAATCCCAGTGATAATTACTCAAACAAATTTAGTGTCTCAATTTCATTGCCTTTTCTGATTTCCTTTTATATCCCGCTTTCTTTTCTGATTTATACATTTCTTTTTTCTTTCCAAACTTATGTACTCTTTTACCCTTTTTATGTTTTTTTTTCTATTAGTCTATTTGTAGTATATTTTGAACAAATTAAATTATTACGGGAACAGATTCCACCTAACGTAGTTATACACTTTTAAAACAAAACTTCTAAGTGTTCACTTTCATAAATCAATTTATTTAAAACGACTTTATAGTATGGTATGATATTTTCAAATTATGACAACAAATCAGTCCTCTCAACAATTATAGAAAGAAAATTAAATATCATCGATGAAAACCAATGTTCCGTACCAAAGCTTAAAAACAATAAATCTGTACTTTGCGGCACGTGTGTTGTGTAATTAGCATCTTTTTGTGATCATTATCAAATTTTAAAAACTAGTTTCACTAAAAAACATAGAGCATTGGCAAAAAGACCATTGAAATATCACATTGGAATGTTGATTTCTGGACCATCCTTGCACCATGTTTTACTCACTTTTATTTTAGTGTTTGTTGTCCTTGATATTACTTTTAAAAAATAACAACCAGTATCAAAACCCCTTTAAACACATTTTTCTATAGGCTGTGCGTTATTTTTTTATCAGCAATTTATCACGATTTGAAAGTTTTGGACAAAATTTAACAAAATCGGAAATGACCTTGATCTTCGTCTTAGGCCAAAATTTCGCATTACACCAGGTTAAAAGAGTATTAAATTGTCCTGAAACAATCATAGAAGCCTGAAAACAAACAATTTCAATCGTATGCAAATGATAAGAAATCGGTGCTTGTGGCAGTCTTATATCAGCTCAATCAGTCTGAATCATCCCTAAAATGCGGTGCACGTACGTGCTAAACGCCCAAGAATATTGACCAAAAGGCATCTGTGTGATGAGGCACTGTTTGGGATTTTTATAAGAAATGTCAGCCCCCTCCCCCCCTCCGCACACTTTCAACGGTTTGGAGAGATCCATGCAGTAGGTGTGGCAGCAGATGGGCCAATATCCCATTCAGGGGTACATGGTATCCAACAGTAAAAGATGTCTTGTAGTAATTAGAGCGAGTAGTGTTCTAACTTCATAGAGATTATTTTGTGTGAATTATCATTTTTAGGGTACATCATTTCCTCGACACTTTGCTTAAAATTCTGACGATATCCTTACATGAAATTTACGCAACATCGAACTGAAATATGCATCATTAACCATGAACTGAAGAAATTTGTTATTGTATTGTATTTGTTCCTTAAAACTTAAAATTTTTTAGGTGAACACTAGGCAGATTGGTTCAGTGTATGTAGTTAAATTTCATTTCTTTATTTTAGTTTTTTGTCCAATGCAGAGAATATACATGTAATCAACATCCTTGATTCATCAATATCCATCCTTTTCATTATGATCAATCTGCTCATCAAAGATAAATTTTTTGCCTCTCCAATCTATGTTTCAGTTGAGAAAATTTCAAAGTTGTGATATGATGCGGATTTAAAATTGCTTGATTCATGTAATCAACATCCTTGATTCATCAATATCCATCCTTTTCATTATGATCAATCTGCTCATTAAAAATAAATTTTTTGCCTCTCCAATCTATGTTTCAGTTGAGAAAATTTCAAAGTTGTGATATGATGCGGATATAAACTAAAATTACTTGTAAGTAGTTGATTTTCATCAACACTTGCAATCTTAATGTTTTGGTTTATTTTTAAGACAAATAAAATTAAACATGTATTCAATATTTTTAATCTTCTATAAAGGTTTGTTTAAGTTTAAACTACTTTTTAGAATTAAAGTGATTTCTCAACGCATAATTATTTTGTTCAAATTTTAAAATTAAATCACCTTGAAATGGTTGTGGACTCTTTGATGTGTCCGTATCAGCAGTTGGCAATTCTTTTTTAGCTACAAAATAATAGTTACAGAGTTACAGTACAACAAGGTAAACTATTTCTTTAAAAAAGAGCTCGAGCTTTCACAGAATCTCTTTCATTCTCTATTTCTGACCTCTTTGCTCTCTCTCTCTCTCTCATTCATTATGTATCTTTTTTTCTTTTTTTTTTTTTTGGTAGATAGATTATTGCAAAAATATGTTGAGTAGGAAATATAAAATATCAAAGACGGTAAATAGAGGAAATATATTGTGTCATTGAAAACTAAATAATGGAGGTTAAAACACTTCGAATCGAATACAAGTATCAAAAATTCCTAGAATTCTTCGTATACGAAAAGTAAATACATTTTATAAGCTACCAAATGGCCGTAAAACATTCATTTATATAACTTTGTAAACATTCAACCAGGACAATCCATTTTTATGACTATCCATTATCAATTGACTATTAATGCTATGTATGTTTTAAAGAAAATCGTTTACAACAATAAACTGTTATGATTTTAGAGAGGTATACATTTCCTGTCAGAACAAGCTGACCCCTTATTCGTATATGTAGAAGAATTTAAAATTCTATAGACAAAGATTTTTTTTTCAATTTCTACCTTGAAAAAATGGCTTTCATTAATCAAACAAAATCATTCAAAGTTTGAAAGAAATTTTAAAAAGGTAATTGATGAAGTTTGAGTCTCAACTGGCATCAATTTTCTTGGGTTTCCTGATTTTCACTGGACGATACGCAGCTAAAAGTTTTCAACAGGATTTTATATGTTCCTTTTTATTATGCATATTCTGACCTAAGCATACAATTTAAAATTTCACTTGCAATTGATTTAAGTCAGAACTTATTATGCCTACATTTATTATATTGTCCCAGCATCTTCTTGGGATGTCTCGGACACATTTAAATTTAATGAAACTTTTCAGAAATCAAAATCAGCGACTGTTACATGTATATGTCATTTTACTCCTTCAGTACGCTAGAGCATGGAATGAGTACTTTCAACATTAAAACAAAGAAAATATAATGACAAAATATTTAGGTTACCGATCCACAATCAAAGAAAAAAAAATTAATTCAAAATTTATTGTAACGACCTTGTTATATATATACGTTAGTTAATTTTAGAACTGTGAATTTAAAAAACATCCATGAAAGTAACATTTTTTTTTTAATTTTAAAATGATATTTTTTGTAAGAATGGAAGTTATCGCTTCGCTTTACATAACGATAAAATTTGGAATATACAGTGCTTTAAGCAGTTCCGGATTTTAAGCAGTTCCGAATGATTTTAATTAAATAATTAAAATTATGCAAACATAAATGTTTCTGTTTCTAATGATTCTTTACATAAATGAAGCTTTATGTATTGTCCATACTCTGGATGACATAACGAGATCAAGAACTCCGTCTTTCTTACCGTGTCTAGTTTTTTTACAACCGCAAGCGCTTAAGTGACGTTGACCGATATTAAACACGTGCTATCTTGAAAGTAAAGACGTGCTCTGAAACTGTGGTAAGGTATATATTTCATTTAAGATATGTGAATAAAACATTGATGTATCTTCTATCTCATGAAATTTCGGTTTCGTTAAAATACGACGTAAATCCAAAATAAAGAGCAAAATTCACAACATCCCATTTTAAGCAGTTCCGAATTAACCATATACGGGGTTGTCTCAAAAGAGCTGGTAAAACAAACAAGAAAATAGTAAACAAAAAGTCAGAAACATGAATTCATTTTACATTCAGAGTTTTATGATAAATTATGTTGATATGAAAAGACCGAGAAAGTATTATTAATTTCAAAGTCATGGCTTCAAGTATCTTTCTCCTCCCCCATCTAGCTTTTCTCTCTCTCTCTCTCTCTCTCACATGCTTTTACAGAAGATACTACAAATTGAAAGATTCTTAGAAGAAAATACATATAAACAAATTAATAAAATTGAATCGAGAAACTTTAAAGAATGAACAATCTCATTAAATATTATACAATGTAGAGTGTATTTTTTTTCAGTGTTTGCTATATCTAATATGTCTCTGAGTCCAAAGAAACTAAAAGTAGTCATGGGAAGAAAAAAGAAGAAAATGTCCGAAATCGAAGGAAAGCAAGAACTTTATGAAACCACCAAAGACCCCAAAAGAGGGTTGCAGCTAATTACAATGTGTGTAGCAGGCCCTCTGATAGGTCATGTGCTGAAAGGTTTATCAAATTCTTTTTAGACAATTCTGCATTAAAATGGAGAGTTTTTTGCAGAGGTTAATAATGTGTATTACACGTTACATGTATAGTGTTTGTCATGTTCATCATCTGTCCTTCTGTCTGTCAATCTGTGACACTTTGTGTTAAGCCCAGTTTCAAAGATATTTTTATCAAACTTCATTTGCTGACACATATAGTGAGAGGTATTCAACTGATTAAAGATTTGTTTTTACCTTGACCTCACTTTTCTCAAATTTGCAGCTTGCTTTAACTTTCAAACCAAAAAAGCTATTCAAGATTTTTTTTATAACTTATACATGTTATACATAATTTTAAATTTGGTAAGAATTTATCATCAGTGTGCAATTTTATTTAAAACTGACTTTCCCTATGGCTTTCAACTTCCTCATCTACTGTGTATAAAACTGAGTTATTTTGAAAGTACACGTACTCAAGTTTAACCTTTTCTTCAAACTTAACACACTATATAAAGCAAAGTTTCATGTGTATTCAAATACAATTAAGTGAACTGGTGAATATATTATATGAACTGGGCATTTATGTCCTATGGACATATTTCTAGTTTTTTGTATGAAATGAACAACAATTCTTTGATTCATTATATTTTTCATTTTGATGATTTTTTTTCTAGTCTTTTCCAATGCAATTTTCTGATTTTTATTGTACCAAAATATGTTTTTTTTTATCATTCTTTTAAATATTTGATAGTTTATTTTATCGTTAATAAAGTTGTTGAAACATGATCTTTTCTTCCTTATATATGATATAATTGATATTTCATTTTCGAGCTCAAGTCGTAAAAAAGGGGGGAAAAATATGATTGTCCCTTATTAACTTAAAGATTTGATCGTTAAAAATGAATTCTGTTGTTACAACTATAAATAACAACGATATATGGCGAAAACCGGAACTACTTGAAATCGTCTAAACTGCTTGAACTCCAACATATTTTAATTGGAAAACTTCGATTATAAAGTATAACGCTTTAAACAAAATATTAATGTGGCTTGAAAGAGTAAATAAAGGACTATTTATTTCAATGTAGAAATCAAACACAGGTCCTGCATAAATAATTTACCGAGTGTTTTTCCCGTTACGATCCGGAACTGCTTAAATCAATTAGTTTAAAACTTACATGTGCGTACGCATTTGATGTACCTTCAAATGCGTACGCACATGTGAGTTTTAAATCTCATGAAATTGTTTTTAGTCATAATAAAGTGACTGAACTAATTTTTTCCTTTTACAGTAGAATACAATTACCGAATATAGAAATATAATTTTTTTTATGAAAAATCGAAATAAAATTGCGTTATGCTCTTGCATTTATGTGTACATGTAGAGTTATGTGGGACAAAATGATAATTTTGGTATTACTTAATGTAGCATCTTTCTGGTAAAGAAAACCACACTGTATTATTCAGCATAAAGCATTAAATGAGGAGGAGTTTTTTGATAATTTACTTATCAACAATTTTCTCTCCTTAGACAATATTCTAAATACTTATGTCATATGACTGTAAATTATCAAAACCTAGTTTACTATGGTACGATTTTTTACGTATTGAATCAAAGACCATGTAATTTTCAGTTCTGGGTAATATATTGATTTGTATTTTGATGATTCGTACTCATAAAAACGATGTCACATATTAAAAACAACGTTAACGCTTTTTTAAGAATTAATTTAAAGTTTAAATGCTATTATGATATTATCTCATCCCCCGATTTATTCCGTATTGTCTTTTCTCCAGAATCGGGTTCAGTTAAACAAACAATTAAAAGTTTACCCTGACATGTTAATAATGCAAGAAAGCAGATTTATAGCATAAGAATATAAATATACAATTTCCACTCACATGGTTGACATGTTCCGTTTGCAAAATAATTTTCATCCATACAGACACACATGTTCCTTCTACAAACACTTGAGTTTGCAGTTCCATTACACTGTTCATCATACAAACAGGTTTGATTGACTTCTAAATCAGCTATTGTAAATAAATTATGAGTTATGTGTCCATTTTCGATATTACAGTTAAGCAATATAGTAATAACATTAAGTTGTACATTACGTCACAAATTTTTGAGTCATTTTAGTTTTTACACTGCACTGAGGGACAACCATTATGAAATAGGCAAATTCAAATAGTTTATATTGACCTTTTTTAAATATATAAAAACGATTGAACAATATATTAGAAATAACCAACATAATAAACGCAACAAATATATGATGTAACCAGAAGTCTCTGTCGAGACTGTAGCTCTACTGGTTTGTACTTATCAAAAACCATTGCACTATTTTATGTATCTTTGTGTAGTCTAGTTGTGTGCCAACTTATTTTGAAATCAAACTAAAACTGTAGAAGGAGAAGCGTTTTAAAGGAATTTCACAGAAAATTCTATTTTTAGTAACCATGGTAACACCGTTCATTGAAATCAAAAACCGATGCACTATTCTATGTATCTTAGTGTAGTCTACTTGTGTGCAAAATTATACTGAAACAGACCAAAACTGTAGAAGGAGTAGCGTTTTAAAGGAATTTCACAGAAAATTCTATTTTTAGTAACCATGGCAACACCGTTCATCGAAATCGAAAACCGATGCACTATTCTATGTATCTTAGTGTAGTCTACTTGTGTGCCAAGTTATATTGAAATCAGACCAAAACTGTAGAAGGAGTAGCGTTTTAAAGGAATTTCACAGAAAATTCTATTTTTTGTAACCATGGCAACACCATTCTTTGAAATTAAAAAACCGATGCACTATTCTATGTATCTAAGTGTAGTCTACTTGTGTCCCAATTTATATTGAAATCAGACCAAAACTGTGGGAGGAGTAGTGTTTTTAAAGAATTTCACAGAAAATTCTATTTTTTGTAACCATGGCAACACCGTTCATCGAAATCAAAAACTGATGCACTATTCTGTGTATCTTAGTGTAGTCTACTTGTGTGCCAAGTTATATTAAAATCAGACCAAAACTGAAGAAGGAGTAGTGTTTTAAAGGAATTTCACAGAAAATTCTATTTTTAGTAACCATGGCAACACCGTTCATCGAAATCGAAAACCGATGCACTATTCTATGTATCTTAGTGTAGGGCCTAGTCTACTTGTGTGCCAAGTTATATTGAAATCAGACCAAAATTGTAGAAGGAGTAGCGTTTTAAAGGAATTTCACAGAAAATTCTATTTCAAGTAACCATGGCAACACCATTCTTTGAAATTAAAAAACCGATGCACTATTCTATGTATCTTAGTGTAGTCTACTTGTGTCCAAATTTATATTGAAATCAGACCAAAACTGTGGAAGGAGTAGCGTTTTAAAGGAATTTCACAGAAAATTCTATTTTTTGTAACCATGGCAACACCGTTCATCAAAATCAAAAACTGATGCACTATTCTGTGTATCTTAGTGTAGTCTACTTGTGTGCCAAGTTATATTGAAATCAGACCAAAACTGTAGAAGGAGTAGCGTTTTAAAGAATTTCACAGAAAATTCTATTTTTTAGTAACCATGGCAACACCGTTCATCGAAATCAAAAACTGATGCACTATTCTATGTATCTTAGTGTAGTCTACTTGTGTGCCGAGTTATATTGAAATCAGATCAAAACTGTAGAAGGAGTAGCGTTTTTAAGGAATTTTACAGAAAATTCTATTTTTAGTAACCATGGCAACACCGTTCATCGAAATTAAAAACCGATGCACTATTCTATATATATTAGTGTAGTCTACTTGGGTGCCAAGTAATATTGAAATAAGACTAAAACTGTAGGAGGAGTAGCGTTTTGAAAAATTGTTTACAGACAGACGGACAGACAGACAGACAGACAGACGGACGGACGCCGGACGCATTACTATCGCATAAGCTCTTCTGGTCTCTGACCAGTAGAGCTAGAAATTAACTATTCTGTTCCCTTACTTTGTAAGCAATGTCCTTCAATATCTATAAATCCTTTGACACATAAACATGTAGAAGTGGTTTCGTCACATACTGTATTGTATCCTGCGTTGCTGCATTGAAAATCAAATACACAGGGTTCGCCGATCCTAACATCAACTATGATAAAAGCAAAACACTGGAATAAGGGCATAACTACTATCTTATTTTACAATACTCAATCCAGTACATGTTACATAAAAATGTCATTTATAAGTGAGGTCTTTGAAAACTTGGAACTATTTTTTTTTTAATCCGTACAGATTAAAAATATTAATTTTGTAAATATGTTTATAAAATTCCTTGTCGCTTTTTTTCAACTGAAAAACAATAATATACTGAAAAAAAGAGAAAAGAAAAAATTAATGCTAATTTTATGTTTCAGTTTACCTTTTCTGCAAATGCTATTAATTCGCATGTTGTCATGATCATTTTCGCAGACGCAAGTACCAATCTCCCCTAGGTCTCCGTAATTGTCCTTCAAACATTTTTCATTTTCACCACACCAACTGTTTTGTATGCAGCCTCCTAGTTCGAATAGATATAAAATCTAAATAAGTAAACTATTTAAATAAGAGAAATAGAGACCACACCGATATATACAAACAATGTATCAATGGATATCTGGTATGCGTATGTAATTGAGTTATTATTTTGATTTATTGTTTTTATATTAATTTATGAAGATGTTTTTTTATATAAAAAAAATTATCATGAGGTAGAAAATCTTTTGACATTTTTTGTATATAGTGTTTTTTTTTTTATTTTAATATGTACTTAGTATTATTTTACCAGAGGCATCTGATGAGACTGTAGCTCTACTGGTCTGTACGTATAACAAAGGAAAAGTAGCACTTGGACTTAACGCTTTGCAACAGGCAGCAATAAAAGTAGTCTGTGTGCCAAATTACTTTGTTATCAGACCAAAATTGTCAAAACCGATGCACAGAATTATGCATCTTAGTTAAGTCTACTTGTGAGCCAAGTTATATATAGAAATCTGACCAAAACTTTAGGGGGAGTAAAACGTTTAGAAGAATTTCACAGAAATATGAATTTTAAGTTTTACTTAAAATATTTTACTTACATTGGATTGCTCTGTGTCTTGGTAATGGGAACATTTATAAACGCCCAATGAAAATTGTGCACGGTAAAATTTCTGGACCCGGTCGTCCAGATAGCGTCACTTTTCAGTTTCTTTTAGGACGACGTGAAAAGTACATGTATGTTGGATAGCTTCATTTTTTTTTAAGCCGCCTCCACCTTGCCACCTTTTCCATTTCTTTGGATGTTTAATTCTGTCTATTTCTTCTTTTCTCTTCAAGAATGTTTGATATATTATGTAATCAAATAGGGAATATATCATGTAATCACGGTTTACTTATTAATCATGTTCATAATTCGTTTTCATTCTGGTGTGAATTTTTGATACAGATACTAAGTTGTTTATTAATAATTTTATGGATTTCATGATCCAATATTACATAATAATTACAAGTATTTTCTATTATTAAAGTCACATTAGTGGCAAAGTGTAACATACTGTACCTAAATGTCTTGTTGTTTATGAGAATGGAGAGTGAAGGCGGTTTCTTGCAATTCCGCGATAGTACAATAAATGTGAGTTGGGGTCACGACAGTACTCGAAAATGTTAATGAACGAGAAGTTCCACAAATAAGTTATTATGTCAAAATGAATTTTGCATTGGCAATTGTACATAAATCTATTTCTACAAGGGGTTATCAAAACGTTCGTGGACTGAGGCTATAAAATTAGTACTATGTAGTCTGTGCTTTCAAAATTAATGTGGAACATAAAAGAACAAAAAGTAAAGAAATGTTGAAAATTTTAGCCTGATACGTTCATTATTTGCCAAATTATTATAAAATAAAAACGACACTGTATGATCACCCGGCGCTGTCGTCGTTTATTTTCATGACGTCCGACAACGTCATTGTTTTTTTTTTTTTTTTCGATGCCTGCCTCTTCTACTTCATACACTTATTTAGATAAAACTCCCTGGAGCTGAGTAAGAATTAGAGCCCTCCTTATTTATATGACTTTACAATGTCATGAACAGCGGCTTTCAATGAATATAATATTTCAAATGGATTTATACACTGGGAGAGATCCTCGCTTGATTGATCCAGCATATTTTGCTTTTTGGAGTTCAGTATCTACAACAGATGATCAACGTCATTTTTTGGCGTGACTGATTTTTCACACCTTGACTACAAATCGACAAAAACTGTGCATCCTTTTTCACACTGAATCTATTTTGACATTACAACAATACTCTTGATGCATATTATTTCTCTGTAGCCAATTTAAACATTTTCTAGGCCTATACCAGTTTTTTCAGGGGCAAAACTTTATACAATGTTGGAAAAGGGAACCCCTCCCCCTTTTGACGTCATTTTCAAGGACTCATTTGTTTGGACATTCTATGTAAAATATGCGATAAAATTTCATAAAAATTCCAGAATGAAGTGAAAAGAACTATATGCGGTATTAACCAACATTTGCCCCCCAAATTCAAACTTTGATGGAGTAATATTTAATTAAGTCCTTAAACAGGGGAGTATATGCTGACTTCAAAGCAGTGAATAATTTCATAAGTAATGACGTCATATGTACGTAATGACGTCACAAATATGACGTAAATTTCAGTTTTTTACGAATTTTGCAGAAAAATGTACATATTTCGTCGACATTTTAAATAAAAGTCACCGAGCGCATGTGTGTTCAGGATAAATATTTTGATATAATGTGTAGAATGATAATATCAATGAAATATGTCAATATTGTTCCTGAACACACATGCGCTCTATAAATTTTAAAGCTTAAATTGTTGAAATTTTGTCCATTTTGTCCTCTTTCTGAAAAAAGGATATAAAATCGGACTAGTTTGTGACGTCATAAAAACAGAACTTGTGAATACACTGCTTTGGAACTATAATATTTTCTGTTAACTTATATTTCTCGTACAATTTATTGAATTCAGCACATTTCAGGAAGTTTTCAAAATTTGACTTTTGTGGGGGCAAACATATGCAATATACCGCATATAGTTCTTTCATATTTTATGGAACAATTGTGTCCCATACCTGAAATTACGAGATTTTTGGATGTCAAATATTCATAATAAAAGAGTCTTTCTCAGTTACTCAGAGGTCGGAAAAACGTCGGGTCTGAGGTTGCGCCGCTTGGACATACCATTGCTTACAAAAAACATTACTTATTTATCAAAAGATAAAATCTATGATTTATCGTTTATTCTTTAGATAGAAAAGTTGATGCTAACTAGATATTTTGAAATTCATTGATGTACCTAAAGCGGTTTTTATTTTATGGCGCTAGTCCACGAACGTTTTGATAACTCCACGTAGTAACCAATACTACACCGTTCAACGAAATCAAAAAACGATGCACTAAGTTATGTATATAAGTGTGGTCTACTTCTGTGCCAAATTATATTGAAATCAGACCAACACTGGAGGAAAAGTAGCATTTCGAAACATCGTTTACAGACAGACGGAGAGCTAGACAGACAAACAAACAGAAAGACGTCGAATATATAAGTTCTTCTGGTCTCAGACCAGTAGAGCTAAACAGAATCATTTTGATTCTTGCAGCTTTGCATGTACTGTGATGAAATCTAAATCTCTAATTTATAGTATTATAGGAAGTATATTGAACAGTTACATGTTATATGTTTTTCACGGGATTTTATTTTGAAAAGCAAAGCGATGTACAGTAAAGGTAGTGGTGTTTTCATTTTATTATTTTTTTTTGAAAAACAATAAATATATTGGTCTTACCGTGTACATCGATAAAAAGATTCCTCTTTTTATCAGAAGAACCACTACAATCAAAACCTATTGTCCAGTTCCCGATTCTTCCATTTGATGCGTTGTAAATCTTAATATATGCCTTTTTAAACTGATCTTCATTTGAATTATACCCAAAGGAAACTTTACAAAATATTTGTGTTGTACACAATGCTGTACCTGACTCTTCTGCAAGTAAAGAGTAACATTCCGTATAAGAAAAAAAAAGAAACAATGACACTGTCTGTGTATGCAGGGTAAGGGTTCCATGTAGGGTGTGGTTGTGAGAGAATATTTATGCGGAGACATTGTTTTAAACAATATAAACAAATGGTAATTGCAAACTATCAATTGCCATATTTCAATAATGTAACTTTTTATATCAAGCAAACAATAATTCAGTGCATGTAAAACTAATAAAACGGCTGACAAATGCATACAGTTACATGGAGCAGTTACAGGTATTGCACTGACTATAGTTCGTAGATTTAACAGGTCGAGACCACTACCTTATATGGAAGGCAGTTTTCAACATGTGACGATGTCTTCGTCAAGCCCGTTCTCCAATCAAGTGAAAGAGTCCCAAAGCATAACAGTCTACCACGTGTTCACGATTTAATGGCTACACGTGGTTTTCGTCGGTTTGCTGCACAAAATTTAACTCGTCACCGGAAAAACTGTAGAACTTCTTTATAACTTTATTAGACCGAAATTGAAAGATTATATTCTGAAGACACTGCTCCATGCTCACATTTAATATTGGAGTTGTTTTAGATGATTAACAGTTGCTTCGAATATCGTACAAACGCTTTGAATTTTGCATATACGTAAAACACTTTCTGATAATATTGAGGGGTTAAATAATAATTGCGCACTTTCTCCTGCTGTCTAAAAACAAGGACCTATATACTACCTGGTAAAACTATGTACACGTATATCACGTGAAAAAAAACTCAATGTTTTATCGACACGATAGCACTTATACGTCTCTTTGAACAAAGGTATACTAGGCCGAGGTATCATAAGTCGAAATAAGGCTTTATAAAGCAAATTTTGTAAATGTGAGCATAAAATTGAAAGATTATGCATCATTTTAAATATTTCTTTCACAAAGAACTATATGCGGTATATTGCATATATTTGCCCCCACAAAAGTCAAATTTTGGAAACTTCCTGAAATGTGCTGAATTCAATAAATTGTATGAGAAATATAAATTAACAGAAAATATTATATTGTCAAAGCATTGTATTCACAATGTTTGATTTAATGACGTCACGAACTAGTCCGATTTTATATCCTTTTTCAGAAAGAGGACAAAATGGACAGAATTTCAACAATTTTAACTCTAAAATTTATAGAGCGCAAGTTTGTTCAGGAACAATATTGACATATTTCATTGATATTATCATTCTACACCTTATTTCAAAATATTGATCCTGAACACACATGCGCTCGGTGACTTTTACTCAAAATATCGACGAAATATTTACATTTTTCTGTAAAATTCATAAAAAACTGAAATTTACGCCATGTTTGTGACGTCATTACGTACATATGGCGTCATTACTTATGAAAATATTCAGTGCTTTGAAGTCAGCATATACTCCCCTGTTTAAGAACTTAATTAAATAAATCTCTATCAAAGTTTGATCTGCAGGGGGGGGGGGGGGACAAATATTGGTTACTACCGAATAAAGTTTTTTCAAAAAAGAATTGAAAATAAGTTTCCAAGGGACAATTCAAGTTGCCTTTAATTTTCAACACAGCTAGGAACTTGTAGTAGCCCATAATGCATTGCGGCTCATTCAGAAGTAGGTAAAGTAAACATATTAGCTAATTTACATGCAAATTTATTCTGACGTCAGAAAATCTAGTCGTCTCGACCTGTTTAAGGAAGTTCCATACTTTGACGGATCCGGTTTTAATTTTACACATCAATATTAAATTCTGATTATCACTTGTCTATTGTAATAAAATCATTTTGGATGACTGAAAATAATTCTGCAGGTATATATATATATATTTTTTATTGTGTCACTGTGCATACAAAGCATTTAATATGGAAATTAACACTGCATTCTGTCTTTAGGATCTACATGTTATCTAGTACATACACAGACACAAATTTCTTAATTGCTTTTATGGATCTAAAGCTTTTAAATTTTTTTCTGTTACAAACTAACTTGATATCTTTTTTTATTGATTTTGAGACTACAACATCATTTTAAATTTAAATTTTTTTTTTCAAACTTTGCATGAATGATTGAAGAATGATCGAAAAATTGATATTTCATAAATGGGGGTATACGTGATCAAAAGGCTGTTTTGTTAAATTTTTCTGGTCAATCTTAATAAAGTTTGTTTGTTTGTTTGTTTGTATTGTAAACTTAAGATATAATTCTTAATAGTTCTAAAGAGAAAATGATATATAACTGGTTTAGATTTTGAGAATTTTAAAAAATAAAGAGATTTTGAGATTTTTTTTCTGAAAGACGTGGACAGATTTAACATCAATCAATTTGTTAATGTTATCCAATAAAGATTTCAAATATTCTCTTAGTAAAGACTATTTTTTATTTTTATAAGTTTTAACATAAATTTGATGTGCATGTTCAATTTTGTCTGTTGAATTTCTAGAGGTATGTACTCCAATACGTGTAGTACATGTATGAAAATTAACCTGCAAAGATATGTCTTTTTGGGTGTTTTAGTTAGATTATGACTTATTCAAGGTGTTCAAATTAATAGGATTTAACTCATTTAAGTTAAATCGGTTTATCAAAGCTAAATAGCCATAATGTCATTTTTGGTGGTTTGTAGATTTTTTAGCCTCTCGTAGCTCATCAACAGGGATTAGCATGACATGTGACGTCACGTCACCCTGCAGTCTCCCTGCATACCTTTTTAGCATTCAACATGTGGAAATTCAAGAGGAAGGACATTGTTTTTGAGTAGTGTACTATCGCACGTTTGTTTTCCACTGATACTTGGACTTATAGTGTATCGTTATTATTCAAGACAAATGGCCACTTCGTCTCTCACAGCTTCCCAGACTCGGCCACCAGTTACGCCCAGACCAAGTACAAAGAGAACCCAAATGCAGGCCAAGGCCTTGCAGACTTCCAATGAAGGACAACCGGCATTTCTGACTGACGCTTAGATGAGGGCTATAACAGACGCAGTCTCGGTGGGACTAGCCGACAGAGGATCTCAACCGTCACTTATTCCTGTCATGGTCACGGATCCTCATGTTGGTGACCAAAACGGGCAAGGTAATGATGTTTTTGATTTAATTTGTTCAGATTTTTCGGAGGTAAATGAACATCATGCAGGGCTGATGCCCATTTATAGTTTTGAGCTGGGATGTATTGTCTCTAATAAGATCAAAGTACAAATTTCAAGCGTGCAATACCTTAATCTAGCAAAATTGGCGACTAATTTCTCAGACCCGGATGACGAAACGCAGTACTTATCATTTTAAAGAGGGCAATCTGGCTATGACCCCAAAGAGAAGGTCAAAGCTATAACGGATATCCAAGTTTGGACAAATCTTTTTCTTGTTTATTCGTCTATCTATATACGTGACAGCACACCCAGAATGCGCCACTGCTTTATTAAAGTATATGCACACAATCTGTCTAGGTGCTAGTAGGTCATCAGGACTTCATTGGCGTGATTACGATATCCAATTTCGACTAAAAAAAGGGCGGAACCCCAACATTTCTTTTGCTAAGGTCGACCAGGCATTATGGATATTGTATATGCAGCCCCCCGCAACACCCAACAATTATTTATAACACCAAAGATCAAGGGAAGAAATGCTATGATTTTAATTTTCGGGGTTCTTGTCCATAAAGATCATGATTTTATAAGCATCTATGCATGCTCAACCACTCAACCACCCGTCTATTAAATGTTCATTAAATTTACCCGCAAATCGTTTCAGCTTTAAGCCCACGCTTCAACAGTCATCTAGACGGGCTTACTCGGCAACAGCCACAAACAATCAAAGGCAAGTGCAACCATTTAGACATTAGTCACAGAGCTACTACCCGTATTCAGATATCACAATTAGACAATTATTTAAGACTCTACCCAGATCAACACACTGCAGCCGAATTATTGCAAGAGTTTTCACAAGGTTTTAAACTCTGTTACAAAATTCCGAGACAATCAACAGATTGTCACAACCTCAGATCATTAGAGGGTCTAGAGCATGAAGCAATTCAACTAATTAATAAAGAAATTTGTTTAGGTAGGGTGGCGGGACCTTTTCCCTCTACACCTTAAGTTAATCTTAGGCTATCATCAGTAGGTCTAGTGCCCAAGAAGGATGGATTCTTTAGACTTATTCATCATTTGTCATATCCAGCAGGGTCTATTGTTCAATGACTTCATTGATAAAGGTGATTGCTCTGTAAATTATATATCCTTTGACGTCGCCCTTGATATGTTAGCTAAGTTGGGGAGGGGAGCTTTGATTGCATGTTTGGACATAAAAAGAGCATTTAGACTGAATTGTAATGCAATATACACTTAATGTTCACGTATTAGAACTGCGACGTTACCATTTCCCCGCAAGCACTCTATAGCGCGGTACAAGGTTCTCTAAAAGTTTAGCGCAAATAATATTATGACGTAATATTTTAATAATAAAATAGCTTTTCCTATTTTAGAAGATTGAAGTAAGTATAAAATAGAATGAATTTGGTTATACATTGAATATTTAATGAGCTTTTTAAAGTGCGTGAAAAAACTTGATTGTGGGAATACTGTATATGCGTAATTTTGCGTTAGAAATAGGAAATGGTATGCGTGATAGCGGGGAAGGGGATTAAAGTCCAAGTAAAGTTTACATTGATATGTGTTTACCTTTTGGCTTTGCAATAAGTTGCGCAAAGATTTACAAAATTTTCAACACTTCTAGAGTGGACCCTTAGGGAAAGTCAGGAAGTAGTAACGACGTACACTATTAAGACGACTTTTTGTTAGCCGGAAAAGCAGGCACTCAGGACTGTGCAAATCTTATATCGTGCTTTAGCTTAATTTGCTTAGACCTAGGTGTTCCATTAGCTCAGGAAATAAACAATAGGTCCTACTCCAGTTTTGACTTTTCTTGGGTTAGAAATTGATACCATTAACATGACAATTAAAAATTAAATTGGAAAAATTGTGTCATCTTAAGACTGAGTTTAGGCTAGGATGGCTAAAAAAAAGGCTAACCTTACAGAATTACAAAAACTAACAGGGTTGTCAAATTTTTGTGTTAAGGCTATACCATCAGGTAGGGCATTTGTTCGTAGACTGTATGATGCTTTTTGAGGCCTTATCATCGACATAGAGTTTCAGCTGAGACTGTATGATGCTACTCGTGGCTTTATGAGGCCTTATCATCGACATAGAGTTTCAGCTGAGATGAAAAAAGACATTCACACATGGTTGTTATTTCTAGATTTATTTAATGGGATGACGTCTTATCGGACAGTTGACTGAACTGCAGACTTTGACCTTCATTTATTCACAGACAGTGCTGGTCATGCAGATTTGGGGTGTGGGATTCGAGTGTCATTGGGCTTACATGGTGTGGCCACAGAAATGGAAACATTCAAATATTGTTAAGCAGGTCACATTTTTAGAGCTAGTACCTATTGTTATTGCATTTACCATTCGGAGTGATAAATTTCAAGGGAAAAAGGTCATTTTACACACTGACAACAAAGCTCTGGTATCAATATTGAATTCTAAGACATCAAAAGCTAAGCAAATCATGCATTTACTTTTAGGCCCTAAGTATTACAAGGATTAGTGCATAACATTCTATTTAGGGGGAACACGGAGATGCTGTAAAAAATGTTAAAGCCGACTCTTTCCCGACAACAATGGTCAAGATTCAAAGAGTCCTTTCCGGATGCTGACAAGCAGCAAACAGAGGCATACCTCGCATTTCAGCAGCATATATACGGCATAGATCTCAAGTCCTGTTAAATCAGTCCTTAGATGACAATATGAAAAAATTGTACAGCTCAGCGAAACACATGTTTAATGCATTTAGAATGACTTACAACCATCAGATATCCTGGCCCCCGGCCACACAACAACTCTCGCAATTCATTGCATATTTGTCACTTCGTCTTTACAGCTCTAGTACAGTTAGATCATATTTAGCAGCAATTTCTTACTACTGTAAAATATCAGGCATTCCCGACACAACCCAGTCTTTTGTAGTTCAGAAAACACTGTCAGGCCTTTGTCGCTCCAAGACACAGTCAGACAATCGCAAACCCATTATTAAGGATATACTACACAAAATGCTCAACAGGCTTCCGGCAGTTTTTCCACTACACTATAAAGCTACTCTTTTCTCTGCTATCTTCGCAACTGCATTTTTGGGGTACTTTAGAATGGGGGAAATTGTCCAAAACAGCTGTATGGAAGTAGGACATGCTATTCAAATTCAGGATGTTAAGTAATCAAAATCAAGCGATAGCATTAAAATTTATCTTGGTCATTGAAAGACTGACCAAGAGCGCAAGGGTGCAATCATAAACTTATTTCCAACATCTATGATTATGCCCAGTTCAGACACTGAAGACATTTATGAGAGTTAGACCACAGCTACTTGGGTCTTTCTTTTGCCATGCCGATGGGACTCGTGTTACAAGATATCATGTCATGTCAGTTTTTTCAATGCTTATTGCCGATTTAGGGTTAGATACCCAAGCATACAAGACACACTCATTTCGTATAGGGACAGCTACAGAAGCTTGGGTTCAAGGCAAAGTGGAGGATCAAATCGCAAAACGGGGCATGTGGAAATCTAGATGTCTATATAAATATGGTAACGCCAAAGTCTGATGGTCTCGCGTAAGTCCGATGGTCTGCGCAAAACTCCGATGTTTTGTTGTCGGTACGGACGCAAAAGTCACGCCAAACTCCGATGGCTCGTTTCTTGTGGTCTAACCCGCCAAAGTTCGATGGTTTGGAGAAACAATCTACGTTTATGACGTCACAATAATTCCACGTCAATCCTTGACGCCGTTTCCCTGCATTCAAATGGCATCATATCCGAATTAATCCTTGTATACGCTTTTATTTATTTATTGCTTACAAGTTTCAGAGATATTAGGATTATTCCTCACACACCTCTCAAGTGATTAGGGTTAGTCCTTTTAATTGCTTTGAATCAGGGTTAGTTCTAGCACACTAGTCGAGTTATTAGGGTTAGTATCGCACCCACCCAAGATATCTATAAAGTTGTTAGGCCTACACACTTTTCGAGCGATTAGGGTTCGTTTTGCACCTATCACTGAGATAAGGGTGAGTTTTCACATAATAAAACTACTCATATAAAACCTTTGCATAGTTTGGCGCATTAGTACTTTGACGTCATAAACGTTGTTTTCTGCACCATCGGACTTAAGCGTGTCAAACGTAGACCATCGGACTTCGGCTTGACCATCCGACTTTGGAGTCTCATCGCACTTTGGAGTCCTACAAATACATAAGGTGTTAACTAGAATAACCTGTTTCATTGGGGTGTTAGTGTTTTTTAATGGGGCAGATATTCTAGTCCTTAATATTGAATCATGCATATCATTGTAGATCACAAGAGATTTTGGATTGTAGGATCCTCAATAGTTAACCATGCCTTTTTGCATACCGGCTCTTCTTCATTTGGGGCAAATCTCCAGTTAATTAGACACAAGTCCTACCCAGGGCACATTGGGGGAAGTGGATCATTTAGCATTAGAGCGGGCTAGAGTTCGTCTAAATAGCTTTGTAGCAACTCACATCCTTAAACTTGGGGGGAAGGATATTAGATATCCGGAGCTCAGATATGCAGGTCCAAATCTCTTCAAAGACAAAGTTCACCTAAACTTCTTGGGCAATAGCATGTTTCTTGATAGAATACAGCAATCGTTGCAGTATTTCTTAACCAATCCGGTAATATCAGTAACCCCAAAAGTAAGCAATCATGGACCATGGCTGCATCATTCCTGAAGTCCAAGTCTTTATGACATAGAATATGGTATTAATTAAAATCACAACAGTTTGAAATAGGAAGTATATCAGTGATGCTTTGATATGTTGTTTATTATGTAATGATATTTGGTAATAAGTCATCTTTCTTAGATAGTTAGGATATTATAATTGTCATTAATGTATGCTTCCTTTCCCCGGTTTTATCAATGTAGTTTTTCAAGGAGGCTATATCATTAGCAAAATTGTTGCTGGCTCCCAGGAAGTTTTCATCCATTGACAATTTGTTTAATAAATTTGTTCAGACAAATTTTGTTTCGGGGAGAATGTTTGGCTCCAAGTTGCATTTTGTGTGTTTGTGTTCACTGGTTGATGACGTGTATGGAAGGGAATTACCGCCAAAACTCTATGTATCTTGCTTTTATTCTTATTCTGCCTACTTCTTTATTCTTTGTTATTATTGTAATTACATGTCACTTTATCGTTTTCTTACTCAACTTTATTACATTTCACTTTCAATTTCATCATTCTTCATCTTGTCTATACTTCTTTATTGCTTTATTTTTGTAAATTCATTCTACTTCCTTTAAATTGATACAGTTTCTTTAATGAATTATTATTTTTATCTCTATTACAAAGGTTATTTCATACACGCAAACACTGAAGCATATTCAATGAAGACGAATGCAAGTAGTCAAAATGTAGTGTAGCGCCGTCGAGCGGTAAACGGCACACAATATTTTAATCCAGTGGAATTAAGTTAATAATTAATCCATGCTTCCTCAATGAAGTGTTGCTTCAGTGAAAACACCTGGTTATAGTTTTACAATTTATTTGGGTACAGTCCACTAATTGTTTTCCCATAGGCGACAATGTTAACGTTTCTTCTCATAGCGATGTCCCTAATTTTCGTTCAGAAGTGAGTGACCCCTCAAATCAAAGCACATCAACTTGTCTTTCCTTGGTTAAAATCTCGAGGTGGCATGTCAGATTCGTTTTCCGGCAAAATGCGTATGTCTGCGGGAACCTCTGAAAATGAAAGTGAAAGTAGGGGAATTTCAGAATTATCACTGGCGTTATTATACACAAAATAATTCAGCTGATCTTCTTGATAAATTACATTTTCCAAGCTTTTTTGGTAGGAAAGATACTCCTTATCAACAAGTGTGAGGCTCAGTTCAGTACATCTGCCCAATTTTTTTTATGCAAGTCTGCAAATTAAGGAACTTGTAATTTTTTCTGCACTACTTTCTTCTCCTACCGATTCTAAAAATAATTAGTGGGATGTACCCAATATGAAAAAGCATTTTTTTGATTTTACAATATTTCACACTGTTTGTCAATCTAGAGCATAAGTAGAGACATCATGCCAAGTTTCATGAAAATTCAACAATTAATTAAGATTTTACAGCATTTACAGTTCTATGTGTAATATCCTTAAAAAATGCTCCAATCTAGCCAAAACTGCACCCAAGTTTTAGGTCAAATTTAAGCCTATTAACACATTTATACCATTCTTAATCAACTTCATAACTTCAAATACATATAGTCAAATCATAATCAAGCACTTAATTGGGTCAATTTCACTTTTTTTAAAAAATTAATGTATTTCCGCACAAAATATGACCACTTTTCACCCTCTAATTCATAGTTTCTCCAGAAATGACAAAAAAATGAAGTTCACAAATACCCCGAAAGTAGTAAAATAAAAAAGAACTGATTATTTCCTGTCCATTGATGTATCATTCATGAAATTTGGTCTATGAATAAAAAAGTTATAAGCCTTTATATTCCTATATAGAATCATTTGTTTCAAAGCAATTTTTATACCAATGCAAATTTACTCATCTATGACGTCACAATGACATCATAATAATGGATAGCTCAATACATGTGTATCATTACTTTTCCCGTACTTTTCATATAAGACAAAATAAGTGCTTATATACTATTATTAACTTTAAAAAATAAAAATATGTGGTTTTGCAGATTAAATAAAAAATCCACTAAAGTTGTTTTGTTTCCATGGTAACCATTTTGTAATTTGTAGGAAAATGAGACAAAATTTTGAATTTTCTGACAAATCGCATAATGTCGACTGTCAAATATTCATGAAACTTCAATTCTTATATCCGTGTAATCTTAATAATGCATAATTTACAAAACAAAGATGTAGATCTAATTAATTTGAAATTCTTAAATAAGAAAAAAATCTATATAAGTGCAAAATGTATATAGCAGTGCATGTACAGATTAGTTATAGCTAAATACTTTCACATTCTGATCACCTATTAAATATGTAAATTTCCTCACCCCCACCCCATCCCCCACTTCAATGAATTTTTTTTTTTTTTTTTTAGAAAACTTTAACTTACACATTTTGTCGACTGTCACATTCTGCTGGTGCTGTTTCAAGATGTATTCAAATGGGTGTGCATTTGCTGGCCAATAGTTTTAAACACCATCTGCATGGACCTCATGTTTTTCCTGTACCAATCACCATGAACCTAAAAAAAAAAATCAATACAATAAATGGCACAATATCACATTTGCAAACAGACAGACACACAGACATTCAACGCGTACAATTTTACCATATTCCTTTTATGCCCATTACTTGAAATTAATTAATTTTAAAAATGATTAATTTGCTCCCACCTGAAATCACACTGTTAACATTGGTAATTAAGTTAATTCAGCAAAATAGGTAAAAATCATGTTTTACTGACAATAATTGTACATTCAACAAATACATGTAATGCAATTGCTAAAAAATATGAGAAAAATCAGTTAATGTGCACGTTCACACACATCGTTTAACTCCCAGACAACTGTAACCAGCTTCACCGCGCAACTGATCTGAAATGATGTATGTCATGTATGTGACGTGCCGATCATCGACATGTTCCAAATTGTTATTCACAAATATTGTACTAAGGTATACCTCTTACCTCCTGTGTAAAATACAAATGCACATCACCTATATACTGCTAAACACTGCACTGAACAGTTTTGATAACTTTCTGCTAAGTCTACTTTCACTTCGACCTTGACCCCGATTGAATACCGATCCCGAACTCATTTGTGAATTTTTGTGTATTGAAAATAAACCACAGTGGAGCATGTACATCTACATAATTCCTTCTTAATCAAATTATACATTTATGACTCTGAATAAATAAATTATATAAATCGATACATTTAATCTACATGATACATGTGTAAACAATGGGTGATACATGTATGAGCATGTTGACTGTTCAGGGGGGGGGGGGGGGGGCTAGACACTTTATTTATGAATCAATTTGTTTAAAAATGTGTATCAACAATAAAAGAATTGTTTTTTTCATAAATTTGAACAACTGAAAATAATAGAAAACACCAACTTTGAAATGAATTCAAGATTTATGACATCTTTCACTTACTTATAGGCTTCCGAATATGGGTACAGTCCACTAATTGTTTTCCCATAGGCGACAATGTTAACGTTTCTTCTCATAGCGATGTCCCTAATTTTCGTTCAGAAGTGAGTGACCCCTCAAATCAAAGCACATCAACTTGTCTTTCCTTGGTTAAAATCTCGAGGTGGCATGTCAGATTCGTTTTCCGGCAAAATGCGTATGTCTGCGGGAACCTCTGAAAATGAAAGTGAAAGTAGGGGAATTTCAGAATTATCACTGGCGTTATTATACACAAAATAATTCAGCTGATCTTCTTGATAAATTACATTTTCCAAGCTTTTTTGGTAGGAAAGATACTCCTTATCAACAAGTGTGAGGCTCAGTTCAGTACATCTGCCCAATTTTTTTTATGCAAGTCTGCAAATTAAGGAACTTGTAATTTTTTCTGCACTACTTTCTTCTCCTACCGATTCTAAAAATAATTAGTGGGATGTACCCATTTACATGATCTCAAATTTTAATAGTCCAACAGAATGCACACTATAAAATATCCTTGAACAGCACTGACCAAATTAAACTAGATATCATTGAGATGGTGACCATCTCAAAGGGCCCCGCTTTCAACAATGAACATGTAAATGTAAAAGGTATATTTTGAAGAGGAACATTTGTGTATTACAGTGAAAGTAATTTAGTATGACTTCACAGATACTGCGATTTTACAGATATAAGTTATCTTGTTTCCTCAGTTATAAAAATTTACTGGAATTAAGGGAAAAAATTATGCACCAAGCAAAGATTTTAAACATAGAGGCTAATTCTGACTATTGCCTAGAAACTTCGACCAATTAAAGTCACTACACATCCACTGACCAGTGGCACTCTGTGAGTGAAATGAGCCAGATTGGGTCAAGGATTTTTCATTCAAGTCTGCTATGACCTTTGACCTAGAAACATCGTTCAAGGTCACTGCACACCAGTTACCCAAAAGCACTCTTTGAGTGACGTATGAGCCAGACTGGGCCAAGGAGAGAAAAGATATGCTCCGGACAAGAATTTTTCAAGTCAGTTATGACCTTGACCTTTGACCTAGAAACATGGATCAAGGTCACTGCACGCCGGTTACCCAAAGACACTCTTTGAGTGACGTATGAGCCAGATTGGGCCAAGGGGAGAGAAGATATGCTCCAGACAAGGATTTTTCACACAATTCTGCTATGACCTTGACCTTAGACCTAGAAACATGGTTCAAGTTTACTGCACACCGGTTACCCATGGGCACTTTGTGGCTGAAGAATGAGTCAGATTGGGCCAAGGGGAGAGAAGATATGCTCCGGACAAGGATTTTCACACAATTCTGCTATGGCCTTGACCCCTTGACCTTTGACCTAGAAACATGGTTCAAGGTCACTGCACACCGGTTACTCATAGGCACTTTGTGGATGAAGTGTGAGCCAGATTGGGCCAAGGGGAGAGAAGATATGCTCCGGACAAGGATTTTTCACACAATTCTGCTATGACCTTGACCTTTGACCTACAAACATGGTTCAAGGTCACTGCACACCAGTTGCCCAAGGGCACTTTGTGGGTAAAGTATGAGCCAGATTGGGCCAAGGGGAGAGAAGATATGCTCCGGACAAGAGATCTCGGACGGACTGACGGACGGACAGCCGGATGGACAGACGGACGGACGGACAGACTGATCACTATAGGGCGCCCGCTGAGCGGGGCCCTAATAAACTCCATCTCTATCTATTATACTTCTCCTATGCATCTACTATTCTATTCTACCCAGAAACTTTCTGTCCCCTGTATATATATGTAGTAGGTTGCTCACGAAGAGCAACGCTCTTAACTGGGTCAGTTACATAAGTTACACAGCCGCTGCTCACAAGGAGCAACGGGTATCCGTACTATAAATAAACATAATCTAACATAGGGTTCTAAATGAAACAATTAAGACTAATTACAGATAATTAAAATAATATAACATTAAATCACGACTTTACAACTTCCCCCTTCTTAGCTTTTGGTTCCATACAAAAGAATAAAAATATCACGTATTTAGAAATAATTATCAGTGCTGCCCAATCAATAGCATATAAAACAAAATCAAATAAATATATACAAGTTGATATTTACAAAGTCACATCTACATAGAAAAGTCTCCTCTAATAACACGCGTTTTTCCTTCTCGGCAATGTTCTTTCACTTCCTCGAATACTTCACTGGCCACAGAGTTAAAGTCCACGTTTTCCGGATCAATGTCTTCGGAATATAAGATTTGCGAATCCCTACTAACTTCAATTTTTCCATCAGGAAAAGTAGTGGTCACTTTATTAAGAATCAAACAAATTGTTGATTTAACTTGCGTCACATTGTTGTGTTCATTGTCACTTTCTTCACGCTCGGACAGGGTTTCGTATTCCACGCGACTCTCGGGGGTTTCACTACGTCCCTCATCGTCTATGTCCTCCTCCTCAGGTCGAGTCAGGTTCTCGGCGTCCAACAAGTCCCTCACAAAGTCGTCTGATGGTATATCACCCGAATCCAACGAAATATCTTCTAAGAAATCTAGCTCACTTTGCTGTTTTGGCTGTTCATCTCTGTCATTCTCTGTGGTAAATTCTTCGTCGGAGGAAATGTTCTCGTACTGTTCGCTTAAGACGTACACAGGTTTCTGAGCCTCTTCGTAACTTTGTCTTTTCACCGAATATCTTTTCCGATCCATGGCTTCACTCAATGTGGTCCCATCTAGTTTGTGAACAAGTCTGTAGTGTCTCCGTAAGTTATAGATTCTGGTAAATGTCCTCTGGCAAAAGTTACACTTTAAACACTCAAGATCAGATGCATGTTGTTCTTTCACGTGTAAGTTAAGGTTGCTGGCTCTTGAAAATATTTTCCAACAGATATCGCAACGCATATCAATTATAAGTACAAGTGATTGTCTCTGAAGCGAAGCGGTCTTTTTATAATCCTCCCGTGCCTGGTTGTCTGGGTCGGGGGAATCTGGGGCGTGTCATTCTCCAACTCGGAATCTGATTGGCTGGCGGCTGGTGACTGAAGTCTGGCGTCTGCGACGGGTGGACGAACTGGCGGCGTCTTCAAAGCGTTTTGCTTTCGTCTGCTGAATCGAGCGCGGCGATGCGTAGCGGGTGCTCTCTCCGGCTGGTCACGCGTGTATTCGGGGCTTTGTTTTGACGGATATTGTTTATTCCCTCGATACAGTTTGATATTGTCTGAATGGATGACTACTGGTATTGATTTCTCTGAATGTTTTATTTGGAATAAAACATCACTGAGTCTTTTGACAACAATCCAAGGTCCTGTCCATTTTCGGGCTAGTTTAGTTTTACATCCGACAGCAACTTTAGGCTGGCTCCGGCGAACTAAATCTCCAACTTCATAATTAATAGAACGAACATTCCGATCATAAGCTCGTTTTTGTCTCTCAGAACTTTGATTCGTTGTAGTTCTCACAATGTCATACATTTCACACAGATTTTTCTCTAGATTACGCACATATTCCGCTGTATTTCCGAACATTCTCTCTTCGTCACTATCCAAATTTTCTGTCATTAGATTCACTGGAAGAGTCATTTCTTCGCCGAATACCATTCTGTACGGTGTTAGTCCAGTTGATTCATGTACAGTGCTATTATACGCAAACACAATACCATCTATGAATTTATCCCAGTCTGTTTGATTCACCGAAATATACTTAGATAGCATATCTTTGATGGTCCTGTTTAGTCTTTCAATCATTCCATCAGATTGCGGATGATAAGACGTGGTGCGTGTTTTGTTGATTTGCGGGAATTTGCACATTTCCCGAAATAACTGACTCTCAAATTGGGCACCTTGGTCTGAGTGTATTTCTTGCGGGCATCCATAGCGTTTAATCCATCCTCTAAACATAGTTTCGGCTACTGTTTCGGCTTCAATATTCCTGAGGGGAAATATTTCCATGAATTTAGTAAAGTAATCCGAAAGCACTAGAATATATACGAATCCATTTGCTGATTTCGGAAACGGTCCAGCTATATCCACACCAACTCTTTCGAATTTAACACCACTCATATAAGTTTTCATATAGCTCCTTTTCTTCCTGTATGGATTTTTCCGTTCCTCACAAATATCACACGAAGAAATATAATCCTGAACATATCTCCGAAAATGAGGCCAGTAATAATTGCTTCTGTTAAGTTATTCATATGTGCGTCTTACTCCTAAATGTCCAGCTGTCACAGCATCATGAAAATTCCACATTACAGCGTTCCGTAATTTCCGAGGCACTACGATTCTTAAGCGTTCTGTGCTGTCCTCAATCCATTTAATACACAAAAAACCTTGGTTTACAGTCAGTAATTCCCATCGTGAATAGAGAAATTTGCTCTCAAAACCAAGACTTGACACTGATTCTATTGCTGGTTTTGGAAAATCCGGGTCTTCTTTCCACTTAAGAAATGGTGATATATTGTCATCAGTCAACTGAAGTTCTCTAATATTGTCTAAACACAACGATGTTTCAGGCTGTTTCCTAGGTTTAGCTTGTACAGGTCGATTTGGAATACGTTTCGAGGTCCTGTGAGGTTGCGAATTATCACTTAAATAACACAGATTCGTTTCCTATCCGTTTCTGGAAATAGGGTTTTTATGTCACACACGTAATTACAAGACTCGTGATCTCCACTGTTAGCTAATTTCCGCAAGTCCTCTATGTGATAATATTTTGTATCACTTGGCTCCTCTGTCACATTCATTTTGCACTGTTTACATTGTCCATTCTGGGTATTAATCCTAGTTAATCCGTCCGCGTTTCCATGGCGTTTTCCAGGTCTATTATGCTGAATTTGAAACGTATATGAAGCTAGTTGTTGAAGCCAACGAGCGATTTGTCCATCAGGTTCTTTAAACTTATGTAGCCACACAAGTGATCCATGATCTGTCCTCAGAATGAATTCTCGTCCAAGCAAGTAATGTTTGAAATGTTTTATGAAGTAAACAAGTGCTAACATTTCTTTTCGCGTAATACAATAATTTCTCTCAGCTTTTGTAAGAGTACGACTTCCGTAGGCTATCACTTTTTCCTGTCCGTCCTGAATCTGTGATAACACTGCTCCTATTGCGTCATTGCTGGCATCCGTATCCAAAATAAAAACTCCTCCGTTTATATCCGGGTAACTTAGGATAGGTGCACTCACTAACTTTGATTTCAGGTGATTAAATGCTTCATCACATTCGGAAGTCCAATTCCATGGTTGATTTTTACAGGTAAGTTCGTGAAGGCATTTAGCAATTTTTGCAAAGTCTTTGATAAAACGCCTGTAATACGAAACTAATCCAAGAAAACTACGCAATTCTGTAACGTTCCGTGGAATGTGCCAGTCCACTACAGATTCTGTCTTGCTTGGGTCTGTTTTGATTCCTTCAGCAGATACTATATGTCCTAGAAAACTCACTTCATGATTAAAGAAACTGCATTCCTTGGCCTTCAATTTTAAATTAGCATTCTCTAATCTATCAAATACTAAACTCGAGTTCTTTAAATGCTCCTCGAATTCTCGGCTATACACAATAATGTCGTCTAAATACAATACTGCTATGTGCCACTGTAAACCTCTTAAGGTTTGCTCTATTACTCTTTGAAAAGTAGCGGGGGCATTGCACAGTCCAAAAGGCATGACTGTATATTGATACAGTCCTCCCCGTGGAGTTCCAAAGGCTGTTTTCTCCTTGTCACACTCTCGCATTGGGATTTGATGATAAGCCATATTAAGGTCAAGTGAAGTAAACCATGTAGATCCGGATAACGCATCTAAATCTTCCGCAATTCTCGGGATAGGATAGGCATCTTTAATGGTTTGAGCATTCAGACGCCGATAATCCACACATAATCTCCAGGTCTTGTCTTTCTTTTGCACTAGTACAAGGGGAGATGACCTAGGACTTACTGATTCTTCAATCAACCCTTGAGTTCTCAGTTTATTAATCTCCGCATCCAATATCTCTCGCTTAAATATTGGTACTCTCCTTACGGGTTCTTTAAATGGCGTTTCATCTTTCAAGTTAATCCGATGTTCTCCAACATTTGAGCGCTGCAGGGCATTTCGGGGTCAGCAAATGCAGATTTCCGACAAAGTAAAAACTGTTTGAATTTAACTGCTTGTTGTGGGGTTAGGTTTTTGCATCCTTCTTGATACATTTCCCTCAGAAATTCAGGAATATCCTCAGAATTCTGTCCAGTTTCTATATTGCACACATCTGAATTCCGCACCTCGTCACTGACGTAATTAACAGGTTTCACTAAAGCAATTTCCGTGTTTTCCTTAACACAAACTGCTTTGTCTCCTGGGTTAAAAACACGCACAAATATAACGCTGTTTTTAGTATTCACTAATACACGTCCAACCACAAGTCCATGTGTGTTGACAAATTTCATCATCGGTACTAATATACCTTCCATATTAGTACTAGGAATCACTCTGGATTTTATCACAGCTTCGTGTCTCGCCGGAATTACAATATTCTCCACTGAACGAACACGACAGCTAATCTCTGCATTCTCGCTTGTGTGCACACATCTCATCATCAAGTTGTGATTCCGATAATCCCAGTGACATTCATATTTCATCATAAAGTCTTTTCCAAGCAGGTTACACTTCACGCCGCCCACAAATACTCGAAAATAAATATCTGTCTGCCCAAAAGTTAAAATCATGTTAGCAGTCCCTATAACATTCATTGGTCTTCCGTCTGCAGTCTCAAATTTCTTTCTCACTTGCTCCAGTACAGGTCTGTTCTGAGGAAGAATACTATAATAAACGTCTTCAGAGATGAAAGTATTTGCCGCACCAGTGTCGATTTTCCACTCTACTTCTGTTCCCTCTAATAAGCCTTTTACTGTCATATCAGGCTTTCCATCCACCACTACACAAGATTGAGTTGCGCAGTTAGGCTGTTCCTCCATTTGTTTCAAATCAGTGTGCGTTTCATCAGTTTTCGTTTCTGCAAATGCCATGTGATGTTTCACATATACATCATCTGTACTAGGCCTCTCCTGTTCTATGACCGACGCATGGCCTACTGCCTCGGTCGATCCTGGTTTTACTGTTGGCTTCTGTTGGAGACATGGCTCCTCCGGATCCCAGTTCCGGAATTAGGTCTTACATTCTTAGGATAATCTCGCATCAAATGCTGAAGCGAATTACACTTGAAACACCTCTTTGTTGACTTAATCGAACATGTAGATTTATTTTCCGGGATTAAACGCCTGTTTTCCTTGACCTCGTATACTTGCGGTGCGTACAGTTTGTGCTTCCTGTTTTCTGTGAATCTAATGCACTCCTCTTGCATAGTTGCAGTTATGGCCTCAGAGAGATTCTTTGGACGTGTTCGCTTCACAGCAAGCCTAAAATCCTCGTTTGAGCTGCAATTGTCCAGGAAAGTCTTCAGAGAACTCTCCGTTACAAAATCCCGGTTATCAGGGAAAGCATGCCTGTATAAATCCTCAATTGCTTGACCAAAATCCCTAAAAGTCTCGTTTCCCTTTTTACGGCGTAATTTAGCTTCCGCAATGTAACTTTCTTTTAAGGCAGTATGCCCAAATCTCTGGTTCAAGGCAGTTTTAAGAGAATTGTAATCTTGTAATGTATTCTCGGGTAGTCCGTATGCATATGCCTCTGCCTGATCTCGGAGGGTAGTAACGTCTCATACGCTGTTGAGTCCACTGATTTAAATTTGCAACATTCTCAAAGTATCTTATGAATTCACTCCAGATTGAAGATCCGTCCCCCTTAAATACTCGTTTAAGAAGAATGTTCATCTCAACATGACCAGTTTGCTCCCTGGGTGATAAATATGTAGAATCCGAACTTGGTGTCATGATAGGCCGTGTTCTATGCCTTGTCGTGCTGATTACAGGCTGTCTGGTGCGTTCCGTTGTATGTCCTCTGCTATAGCACATTTTCCATAGAATACTAATCACTAGTGCGGTCAGGAAAATGAAAATCACTATGAATTGAAATTCCCGCGTAAACTCTATCACTAGATTTTTAGGAATTAGTTGATAAATTCCCACTATCACTGATATACACAACACGATCACTAAAATCCAGTATTTTAGAAAGCCTCCCCATCCTACATTTTGTTCATTTTGATCTGCGATTTCCAGCCCTACTTCAGACTGAATAGGTGTCTCCAAATCGAATTCAACTTCCGGACTTCTTTGCATTGTAGCATCGGCATCATCAAATTCAGTAAATTTCGGCGCACTGCGGGAGTTCTCGGCGCTCTTGGTGTCTCGGGAGTTCTCACAGTTTCCATTTTTAATTCCTTATGTCCAGGTTGATTCCAGATTAATGTTATAGCAATCAACACATGAGTCACATACACAAAAGTAACAAATAAATCCAGTTTGGCGAAATATTCACATTATTCACATCACATTTCATTACGCATGAATCTTAATGCGGCACCCACATGCCGGACATCGGTAAAAATGTCGCACAATTCCTTCACTTCCAATTTGCAAACTGTGACGATTTTCTGTTTTTATAAACATGTTGTAGCAATTTGGACACTCCTTTCTTAAATCAAACGGCTCAATCCTAACAAGAACTTTATTCCCAGAATCATCATAGTCGTAGATGTACGCCAGTCTCTGGTTCGGATGATTCCTTGGAAATTCCATAATTCACAAGTATTTCACAGATATATGAATATTCCTCCACAAATATTAAAATCACACATATATCACTAGAAGTTCACCGGAATAATGAAATCCAGCCGGAATGATAACATTTCACCGGAGTTATTAAATCCCACCAGAATAATAATATCCAATCGGAATTGAAATATCCCACCGCTAGCCACCACTTGTAGCGCCGTCGAGCGGTAAACGGCACACAATATTTTAATCCAATGGAATTAAGTTAATAATTAATCCATGCTTCCTCAGTAAAGTGTTGCTTCAGTGAAAACACCTGGTTATCGTTTTACAATTTATTTACATGATCTCAAATTTTAATAGTCCAACAGAATGCACACAATAAAATATCCTTGAACAGCACTGACCAAATTAAATAAACTCCATCTCTATCTATTATACTTCTCCTATGTATCTACTATTCTATTCTACCCAGAAACTTTCTGTCCCCTGTATATATATGTAGTAGGTTGCTCACGAAGAGCAACGCTCTTAACTGGGTCAGTTACATAAGTTACACAGCCGCTGCTCACAAGGAGCAACGGGTATCCGTACTATAAATAAACATAATCTAACATAGGGCTCTAAATGAAACAATTAAGACTAATTACAGATAATTAAAATAATATAATATTAAATCACGACTTTACAGTAGTGCTGCATTATAACGCTAGGTGGCAGGGAATTCGCCGTACGAGTGTTGGTAAAATTAGGAATTCAGGCAAACCCTGGTCGGGTTAATAGATATTTTTCAATTTTCTGCCTTTTACGTTATTCATCGAACCCACGTTTATAAATGATGTTTGTTATACATTCAGACATGCATCCGCAAAACATACTGTTCCCTCGGAAATCTCACTAGATGGTTGATTTCCCCTGGAAGAAGACTGTAGTGCGACTTTCCCCGGGGGGTCTCAATACATAGCTAGTCTTCCAGGGGAAGTCTCACTACTTATAGTCAGTCTTCCCCCTCCATAGCAAATGTATTATTTTAATTGAGGTTTTATTATTAATTCATTTTAACAATTCGGGTAAAAATAGATAAACTGCACGAGTCTACGGATAATGACATCTTTACAATATGAATTAAACTTATTTTGCCTTCTTATTCTGTGAACTCCCCCCCCCCCCCACCTCCCCCGGGTCGCCCTCGTGGCACAGTGGTTAGGGCGTCTGCTCTAGAGTTGCAAAGTAAAGAGTTGATCCTTATTACGTCGCGGGTTCGAATCCCACAATGATTTTGGTCCCTTGGATGAGACGATTTAATCAATCCGAGGTTCCCTGTTGCAGTAGGTGCTGGCACGAAAAAGCTCCCTCACTGCTCAATGGCCCTAATTTAAGTGCCGAGTATACATGTAGGATAAAATTTGCAGCTGTCCACCGGCAAAAGGTGGCTTCTCCATATGAATGAACTTGCAGTGATTATAGTCAAATAAAAGACGTACTTTTGAAAATCTCAATACTTTAAATAATTTTTGGCGATTTTATTTCCAATCAATTTGCTAAGATGGGTAAGCAAAAACAAGCCGACTTTTAATTTTTTTTTTCGCCAAACAAGACATTGACAAAATAATTTATTGAGTTATTCTGATGTCAAACAGCCACGTAGCATCGATTTTGAAAGTGGAGGGGCCACCCAGAAAAATTTTTGTTTACTTTCATACATAAAAAGTTGGCAGAATCCGAAAATCCTATTTCGAGGAGGGGGAGAGGGGTTAGATGTCAACTTTCAATGCCAACTTCTTATAGTATCAACTTTGATTCTACATTTTCCTTATATCATTAATAGTTGGGGGAGGGGGTCAACCAGCCTCTCAATGAACATTTCCTATAGTATATTAAGTAACTGGACTGACTGGAATACTGTTTAAGGATATATTGTGGGATTCTTGCAGAGTCAATCCGATAGCATGGCCTAAGATAGCAATATGTGTAGAGACAGTGTGAATCGACACTTTAGGTTTAAATAAAATAAATACATGTTTTTAAACCGAGAAAGACCAGCGGGGGACCGACGAACCGGAGTTGCATACCTTCCTCTCTTATAATGTGAAGTGGGATTTTTTTTTTTTTGTGGAGCGATTATTTTTGGGGTTTGACGATTTTTTTTTTATCATATTGTACACATGATGAATATGTGTAATAGATATAATTTGTGAAAAAAAAATGTCCAATAAGCCCCGGGGTAGAATATCGGGGGAGGGAAGGATTCCGTCCACAAGTAACTGTGACTGTATTTTCCAAACTTGAAAATCCTATTTCGTGGAGGAAGGGTTTGGGGAGGGGGGGGGGGGGGGTTAGGTTAACTCCTTCCAGTGACACATTTTCTTCCTACTATACTACATTAGCATTTTTCGACCCTTACTCTTACGTAAAGTGTGGGTGTCTTTCAAAGAAAATTTTCTATTATTTAAAGTTATGCCCCTGTTGCTGTGTGTCAGGAGAAAATAAACATTTTTTTGGACTTCCCATCATTAATTCGGGTGATCGAACCCGGCCTTCTGAAGGAATGATAAAGGGTACATGACTGAACTTGTAACAGACATCATTTAAAATTTTGAGTTTGATTGATAAAGTAAAAGGAAGAAAATTAAAAAAAAAAATCTCAAATAACCCCGGCTCGGGTTTGTTTACCTAATTTTAACAACACTCGTAACGAACACCCTGTCACCTAGCGTTATAATGCCGCACTAAATTTTGACGGTTTGACTACTTGCATTCGTCTTCATGGAATATGCTTCATTGTTTGCGTGATTGAATTTACGTTTATAATTTAGAGATAGTAACTTTAATTTATTATAGAAACTGTATCAATTTAAAAGAAAGTACGACGTATTTACAAGAATAAAGCAACATAGAAGGAAGGAAAAGTGCATAATGATAAATTTAAAAGTTCAAAGTGATATGTAATAAAGACGAATAATAAAACAAAAAGTGACATTAATAACAAAGAATAAAGAAGTAGGCAGAATAAGAATAAAAGCAAGATAATAAGAATTTTGGCGGTAATTCCCTTCTATAGACGTGACACAGATTTTGTGTTGGGGAGAATGATTGACTCTCAGTTGCATTTTGTATGTTTAATTTATGTACACTAATTGATGACTTTGTTTTGGGGAGAATGATTGGCTCACATTTCTAATTCGTGGTTTGGTGTTCATTGATTGATGATGTGACACTTTTTTTGTTGGGATGCCCTAATAAAACAACATTGTTGCTGGCTCCCATTTGTGTTGCCGCAAAGTGTTCACTGATTGATGATGTGTTCACAGCGTGTTTTTTCAGACCCTATATAGCAAATAATGAGGATTTTCTTCAGTGGTTCATCAGGCTATTTTTGCTTACAGTTTCACCCTGTGAGAGGTTTTGGTGTGTAAGGTTTAAGGGGGGGGGGGGGTGTAGCTCGACTGGTGAGCAGACTATTCAGCTACTGCTTAGTCAAGTAGCGGATGTTCAGCTTACCAGTAGTGCTCACCTGGACATCTCAATTAAATTTATTCAAAAGCATTAAAGAACATGATCATCAATTTAATATCCAGGTGTTCATCTGTTCCCAGGGTTCACCTTGGAACTGTTTCCGTTCTTGAACTTGCAGTAAATATGAGTGCAGCCGTGGCCATAACCGCCAATAAACCATTTTAAAAACTTGAAATATGTGTCAGTTTTCTTCTTATGTTGAATTAGATATTGCATCCTAGTAAGCAAGTTTTGTCTTTGCTAAGCAATTATCAGTTTGACAGAAAATTTTGAAAGTACGGCTCTACCTTAAATAAGATCTGCAACACGATATTAATGGAACATAATTACATGCATATATTAATATGTATAATCATTTCAGACTTGCTCACATCTCAATACTCGAAAGGGACGTTAAACAAAACAAACAAACAAACAAAAAAAAACATTTAAACAAATCTGGCATGCTCAATAGCAAATCCATAATTTTTGACATATTTTGCCCCAATGGACAGATTTGTTTTAGGTTTATGAATTGAAAAATGCAACACTTAAAAAGGAAAAATAAATAAATGTTTGCAACACTTTAAAGTCTTTTGGATCGGCATATCGCGTTATAATTTCTAAGATGATGATATTGTTGAAGAATCCTTTATTTACTCTAAATATAAGTTTTTTAGGTTTATATGATATTTAGATTTTAGGGAGGAAGCTAAATATATAGAGAAATATCTGCTTTATCCCAGACTACGGAAGCGTAAAGGTATCTTCACTTGTAATTATTGGTATAACTTTGTATATACACACATGTACATGTATTGTCTTACATTTTATCGTCTTATCAAGATATAAAGTGTAATAATAGGGTTTATCTCATAAGGATAAACCAAGTTATTTAGTGCAGTAATAACTGGTGCATAATTTTAATGGGCAAAGGTCAGTTACTCTTATAAGTAAATCAATTGTAGTTTCCCTGTGGTGTACCCCTTTTTTCTATGTCATGGTCATGCGCAAACTTGTCTTTAATTTGGTGAGCATGCACGTTTAACTCTTCCTCTTTCTTCATCAACCCTCAGAGTAGAACACACGAAATGGGGTATTAGTATTTGGTCATCTAAACTTAAAAACCTTAAATTGTTGCTTCATGTAGACAATATGGCTCTAGGACAGATTATCAATCAAAAAACGTCAACAAACAAAAAAGTCATGGTGCTGCTACGTTTCGTAGTTCTGAAAACTCTTCAATTTAATATTCAAATTAAAGCGCAACATATAATGGGTGTGAAGAATAATGTGGCTGATGCAATTTCTCGATTGTCCAGGTTCAGGCAGCTAGCCCCTTTGGCAGATCGATTTCCCTCTTCGGTACCAGTGCAATTTTGGGAAATTATGGAGAAACTATAAACAAACTTTTACATGATAGCATGTCAGAAAATACTGGTAAAGTTTATAAACAAGGACTACAGAGTTTTTATAATTTTAGAGTCAATTGTGAATTTCAGCAAACCTGGCCTCCACCTCTCGACCATATTTTAAATTTCATAGCTTATTTGTCTGAGCAGGGATGTTCTTTTTCTACAGTTCAATGCTACATGTCAGGGATAAGTTTTCTAATTAATTTAAATGGTTGGAACAATCCGTTAGAGACCTTTTTGGTGAAGAAGTTGATGGCAGGGTACAAAAAGTCATCTTTGTCTTGTGATATGCGTCGACCAATCACATTGGCATTGTTGCACAGATTATTAGGCGCAGTTCCGCATTTGGCATTCTCAACGTATGAAGCAGTATTATTTCAGTCATCTTTTGCCTTAGCATTCTTTGCATTGTTAAGAGTAAGTGAAGTTATAGATTTAAGAAGGGATGATATTCAGATTTTAGGCAGTGGAATATCGGTGTTTATAAAAAGTTCAAAAACGGACCAATTAGGCTCTGGGGCTTCAGTTTGGGTACCTAACACGTCAGAATCAGTACTGCTGGTGAATTTGTTGAAAGAGTTTCCCCTGCTGTCTAGCAAAATTGATAGGGATGTGTATTTTGCCCACTTTAACTCAAAGCCATTGACACAGTTTCAGTTTTCTAGCATGTTACATAAATCCTTAAAATTTCTTGATTTCAAAACTTCGAATTACAAAACCCACTCATTTCGCATTGGGGGTGCTACTCACTTGTATTTGGAAGGGTTGTCTGAAAGTGAAATTCAACAAAAGGGTAGATGGAAATCAACAGCATATAAATCATACATTCGTCCTTTAAATACTTAGATGCAAGTGTTAAGGTTATTGATAGAAATTATGTAAAATATTTGATTGAAATTGATGCATTGATTTTCTACAGGGGTCATTTGGATTATAGGATCTTCAATTGTACATTGGGCACATAGCTATGCAGTCAAATCTAATCAGTCAGACCTGGGATTAGGCCAAACGAAAATATTGTGGCATGGAATTCGCGGAATGGTATGGGAGCAATTAAACCCAACATTAGACTTTTTATTAGTTAGTAACAGAACTCCAGATATCATTATTATTCACTGTGGGGGGAACAACATTGGTCAACAGCATAACACAATACAAATGATGATAAAGGCTAATTTAGCAAAAATAAAAAAAGATTACCAAATTGCATTATTCTTTGGTCTCATATCTTGCAACGTAGAAACTGGTCAAATGTAGTAGCTAACACTGAAGGAGAAAAATGTAGGTGGAGAATTTATAGTTCAGTAGCATCTTTTGTATTAAATAAATGAAATGGAGCAGCTATTAAGTACCCTGATATAACTGCAAATCAAAGGAATTTATTCCGTTCAGATGGTGTTCACATGACAGATTTAGGCAATGATTTGTTTATTAATACTGTAAAGGGTGCATTGAAACGATTTTTATCTTGTAAATTTCAGAACAGGACCTTTCCTTGAAATGGTTGTGCTTGTCATGGTTAGGTGTATATCGATATGTGTTGTCATATAATTTGATTGAATTATTTTCAATTTGAACATGAGCGCACCTGTCGCAATTTTTATTATTTTGAATTGGATCATGAGCGCATCTGACGCAATTTTATCATGAGCGCATCTGACGCAATTTTATCATGAGCGCATTTGAAGCAATTTTGTATTAAATTTTGAATGTTGGTGAATTTCACCTCTTTGTGCGCATTTTGTTCAAAGAAGGGGCAAAATTGCCGCCTTGCTTTATGGCGGATGGTACATTCGACTTTGTCATATGTACCATTTGGCATAATTTTGCATAGAATACCGTCTCCGGGGGGTACTGTTGTCTCCAGGCTCCTTGGATGCAGGTGGTATTTCTATTGCTTTCTCATCTATATTTATGCTGCCATATAATTGTAATCGGCGCATATATTTGTGAATTACATATTAAAATGTACATATAATAAAAGGTCATGACAAGCACGCCAAACATAATTAAATGTTGTTTTTATTTCTAATGTGGTTGAGGCCAGGTTTATAAGGATGGTGTTTTATAAAAAAGTTTAAGGTTAAAAAGGGGGATTTGTAGTCACTAAATAATAGGGTTTATCTCATAAGGATAAACCAGGTTATTTAGTGCAGTAATAACTGGTGCATAATTTTAATGGGCAAAGGGCAGTAACTCTTATAAGTAAATCAATTGTAGTTTCCCTGTGGTGTACCCCTTTTTTCTATGTCGTGATCATGCGCAAACTTGTCTTTAATTTGGTGAGCATGCGTGTTTAACTCTTCCTCTTTCTTCATCAACCCTCAGAGCAGAACACACGAAATCCCCCCCCCCCCCCACCCACCTCCAGAAAAAATTAAAATTTTAAGTTATAAATTCTGAGAATGGTGTCTTCTGTTTTTTTTCATTTTTTTTTTTAGCGTCATGACCAGGACTTGTTAACAAGGGATGTCAGTGTCAGCGCCGATTGGTAGCCATGTGACAAACTTTTCGTCTGATGGACAGTTTTTGCTTTTGATGGACTTGGCATAATTTTGCATAGTATACCGTCTCCGGGGGGTACTGTTGTCTCCTTGGATCCAGGTGGTATTTCTATTGCTGTCTCATCTATATTTATGCTGCCATATAATTGTAATCGGCGCATATATTTGTGAATTACATATTAAAATGTACATATAATAAAAGGTCATGACAAGCACGCCAAACATAAGTAAATGTTGTTTTTATTTCTAAATAAATGTGGTTGAGACCAGGTTTATAAGAATGGTGTTCTATAAAAAAGGTTAAGGTTAAAAACGGGGGATTTATAGTCACTAAATAACTCCTTATCAAGACACATATAATTTGATTTTCAATATAAGTTGTTTGTACATAATATAAGGCAACTTCTTTTGTTCAGTTCATTTTATTGCCTTAAGTTTTATCGACCTAAAATTTAAATTGATTTTCAGATATTGATCAAAGCAGGATATTAATTAAATGCTATCAATTTAGTTTTGTCGACATGACACTATATTATAGTTATATCGATACAACTTTGTAGAAAATTTCCAGAAAGAAGTAAGAAAATAGAGCTTATGAATTAAGTTTGTGGGAGTGGGATTTCTAATGAATCTTCACTTCACTCGGGATTCAGTGAAGGCTTCTGTACCATGTACATGTATTTGGTATCATGTACGAAAAGAAGCTGAAACAAATTAAAAAATATTTTGAAAAATGGAGATGGAGAAATATCAACAGTAAGAGGCTATAGTCGCCATCATCACTTTTGAAGAGGGTGAGACAAGAGTATTTTTGTGCCACTCATCCTGAAACTTTAAAGAAAAAAATGAGTACAGTAGAGATCCTCTAACATATTCCAAAAAGAGGAATACACATAGTTGAATAATTGGATCTTTGTTATGGCACGCCGTCATTGTCTTATGTGGAGAACTTTTATTATATAATGGTATTTTGTCATCATATGATGGTATTTTGTCATTATATGATGGTACCTTGTCATTATATGATGGTATTTTGTCATTATATGATGGTATTTTGTCATTACATGATGGTATTTTGTCATTATATGATGGTACTTTGTCATTATATGATGGTATTTTGCCATTATACGATGGTACTTTGTCATTATATGATGGTATTTTGCCATTATATGATTGTACTTTGTCATTATATGCTACTACTTTGTCATTTTATGCTACTACATTGTAATTATATGATGATACTTCAACATTATGGGTCCGCAGGTCATCGATAGATTTGTAGAAGAGATAATATATGTTGATAATATTTTAAGCTTGCCAGAGCGATGAACAATTGAGCAGTTCTGGATTTACTACTATTGGCGATCGAATTCGTCTCAGGGAAATGATCAAATGCAAGCCAGAGAGAAGTTCAAACACCTGTGGCGTAATAGGGGCAAGCGGTACATCTAGTCTTCCCGACGGTCCCGGATTTCATTTTGATTTTTGACGATTTCTCTTTTTCAAGGTGCTCAGAAACTATTCAAACTTTTCAAGCACATTTTCGAGGTTTAAATGAATTTGTTCGTACATAAAAACTTTAAAACATTTGAGTATTTATTACTGAACCAGAAGTATCACCTGCCAAAAAGCGGTAAATCTAGAACTCTGTTATAAACCAAAAAACCAAAAACGGATACCTAATCGCGATTTAAAACAACAAAATTTTAAAATGAAGTAATTTTTTTTTTAAATTAAGGAAAACCTCATTTACATGCCAGATAATTTGTATGCACAAGAACACCCAGATATTTTCTTTCTTTTCCTTGTATACATGTACTAATAGAACTCTTTGTCACATCATGTTCACAGTCGGGCTCTACGACGTTGACATGGTTCTACCTCGGACCCCCTTTTTATTTTTATTTTTTTAATTTGGTTGTACTTTTGTAACTTAGTTACTGTAAAAGCATAAATAGTTTTTTGTCAATAGCTTCGAATTAGCAGCAGTTTATCATACAGAATTATTTTTTTATTTGACAGACTGACAGAGTATCTCTTCACTTTCACTGTATCAGGTGATTAGGAAATTAATCTAACACTGCTTCAATAAAGCTTTTAATGTTAAGTGATTATCGTCTCCATTGAAATGTTAAAAAATTATATGACTGAAATTCTTAAGGCAACTGACTTTAAAAGTCATTTTCATTTTATGGATTTAATGAAGATTAATAAGTTCATATTTTTTTAACACCGCCAATTATCTTCCCAAAAAATATCAATATAATGATCTACGAAACCTCACGTCTCTGTTCATCGCTATGTATAGAAAATTAAAGCATAACTATAAATAAAGAAAATATGTAAAAGTTTTTGTACGTACAAATTATCTAGTATGTAAATGAGGTTTTCCTTTTATTTTTTTTTAAATATATGTACTTCATTTTGTTGTTTTTAATCGAGATTTTAGTGGCAGTGAAAGAGGAAATAAGTCTGGAACCGGTAGTCAGTGAACGATGAATTTCTGTGTGTGGTCATTTCTGTTTTTCTCCCGCCGGTAAGCTTGTTTTCGTTACTATTTATAGGAGTTTGTTATTTTTTATCTGTATACTTGTTTTGGTGTTAGGTAGTTGTATATATTCTTTTAATTGTTAGTATTCTAGAAAAGTCCTTTAATTTATTTTAGTGCATAGGGCATAGAGTATACTAGGGGCTTAGGACGTCAGATGTCGAGTGGTCAGTTTGTGTCTAGGACCGGATAATACGGAGGGGCAGCGGCGGTACTACATATTGCATGTACGTGTACTACGTCCTCACAGACTAGTGGGAACACCAAAGCGTTCGTTTAACGGAAGGATAGATGACTGTTGAGACGTTATAAGAGGGAGACCTGTGAGTCCGGCGGTCTAGACGGTCAGTGTACATGGTGTCGACCCAGCGGTGTATGGAGGCCCAGTGGTGACAATATTAGTGTTGAAATAGGAACAGTTGTCAGACAAACTCCCAATTTGGTTTATTCAGAAAACATTTCTAAAGTTACATTAAGTAAAGAGTTTTTGAAAATATAAACTCTATTTTGAACTTTTTTAAAGCAACTTGAACATGTTGAAATTAATAATTTTTAAAAACAAAGTTAACAAATTTTGTTTTGATATTTATTTCTGACACGCAGCTTTAAGTTCATTATTCGTAGGCATGTCAGTTTATTCTTTGTAAAGTTTTTTTTTCTTTCTCTGTGTGAGTGTTTGCGAGTGTGGTGTATGTAAGGTTTTTGTGTTGTATTTTGTTTGTTTAATCATTTGTTTCTTCTGTAAAATAAATTTATTTTTGTTTAATTGATTCTACAGTGTTTCGTTTTCTTGCGGACTAACACAAAATCCAAAAGATCTCATTTCATATGGTGGCAGCGGTGGGATTTTGTGGTGATAGGTCCGGAGAGAAAGATATATTGTAGAATTTTGGTTGTGAAAAGAAAGTTCAAAATGTCTGTAATTCGAAATTTTTATTTTCAGTGAGATTGAAAATTTTGGGTTTGTCATTTGTTCGGGTCTAGTCTCTGGTTTACAATGTCGTTGCCCAGTTGGATTCAAGAGGCGGTCAATAAGGGTCAAGATTTGTCAGTCTGTTTGAATTGGTGGAAACGTGCATCGGCAATTGAGAGAGAAGAACGTATGGAGCAGAGGGAAGAGAAAAGACAGGAAATGAAACTGCAGAGGTTAGCCTTAGAAAAAGAAGCAGAAGAGAAAAAACAGATATTGGAGAGGGATATGGAGGAGAAAAGACAGCTCATTGATAGAGATATGGAGGAAAAAAAGTTACAGGTAAAAATGAGAGAATTAGATTTACAGGAACAAGAGCTGAAATCTAAAGGTACACAAGCCCAAGCACAGGTAAAAGAGCAGAATCATGAAGTTAAGTATTTGCTTCCTAGGTATGTAGAAGGTGAGGATATAGATGTTTTCTCAGAACTTTTGAAAGACTTGCAAATCTGCACAAGTGGCCGAAACCTGAATGGGCTTTGCGACTAGTTCCTCAATTAACAGGTAAGGCGCTGGATACATATGCACGGTTGGGGGATGACGAGTCCAATGATTATCACATCATCAAGAAGGCAATACTAAAAAGGTATGATTTGACAGCTAGTAAATATAAGTTAAGGGCTTGCAAACAATGCCCAAATGAGAATTTCAGAGAGTTTTATACTCGTGCTCTAAACCACTTTGAACACTGGTATCAATTAGAGAAAGTTAACAATAGATTTGATGTGTTGGTAGATGTGATTATGAGAGAGCAGTTGGTCAATAGCTTATCTAAGGATTTGCAAGTGTGGTTGAAAGAGAGGCAGCCAAAATTGGCAGATAAAATGATCGAGCTCGCTGAAGCCAACCAGAATGCACATCGTGGTTCAGTGTTAACAAATAGATTGCAACCCACTAGTACCTCAAAGGACAATAGAGGTAAGTTTAAAGTTCAGCAACTCAGCAAAGCAATCTGGAAAAAAGGTGTTTTAGGTGTCAGAGGACTGGACATTTCATAAGCAATTGTCTGTTACGGAAATCCATAATGAATACGCCTTTTGCGGATCTTATCGTAAGAAACTATACAAGGGTGGATATCCCTGTTGACAAGGAGACAGCTTCGGTAGATCCAGGTAAGGAAAAATGTGATGCAGTTGTAACTAGGGTGGCATCTAAGAAAAGATGTAAAGAACCGGATGTGTTGGACACTAGGCATTACTTTAATCAAGATTTCTCAAAGGAAGATTGGATTCAGGAGCAGCAGAAGGATCCTACATTAGACTCCTACAGGAAGAAGGTGGTAGATAAGATTCCCGAGGGAGAGGAAAGTTTCCTTACATTGGATAAAGGTATGCTTTATAGGAACTTTAGATCACCTACTGAGGAGATGGTGAAGCAGTTAGTGGTACCAACGAAATTCCGCAGACAGATTCTATCTCTTGGACATGATATTCCAATGGCAGGTCACCTTGGTATGAAGAAAACCATTTGTATTGCAGAGAATGTTGAGGATGACAATGACTGGATTGGAAATCCACTTATGGATTCTCGAGACACATTCCGAGATGTAAAGATGGCAGCGTCGTTGTCTATGCAACAGAAAACCGAACTAAGAGAGTGCTTACAGGAATATTGTGATGTGCTAACAAATGTTCCAGGGAGAACTACAGTGTTAAAACACCGTATGGTGACTACAAGTGATATCCCAGTACGACAGAAAGCCTACCAGATTCCACTTTCGCTGAGGGACGAAGTGCGAAAAGAGTTGTCGTCGATGTTAGAGGCAGGCATTGTGGAAACTTCGGTAAGTCCTTATGCATCACCAGTAGTCATTATCCTAAGAAGGACAAATCCATTAGGTTCTGTGTAGATTACCGTAAACTAAATCAGGTAACACAATTGACCCTGAACCTAATGTGCAGATAGAGGATATAATTGACAGGCTGGGGAAGGCAAAATACTTAAGTAAGTTAGACCTTACAAAAGGGAATTGGCAGATCAGTCTCGATGATGATGGTAAAGAGAACACTGCGTTTGTGACTCCATTTGGTCATTACCAATTTACGGTAATGCCATTTGGAATGATGAACTCAGCGGCAACATTTAACAGGTTGGTAAGAACCTGTTTTAGGTGACCATCATGAATTTGCAGACTCCTTTATTGATGACATTATCATTTTTAGTGAAAGTTGGAAGAGTCATCTAAGACACATAAAGGCGGTGATGGATTCATTTCAGAAGGCAGGTTTAACAGCCAATCCAAGAAAATGTGAGTTAATTGATTCTACAGTTTCGTTTTCTTCCGGACTAACACAAAATCCAAAAGAACTCATTCCAATCTTCATATAATGTTGAAGTATCATCATATAATGACAAACTACACTGTACCAGCATATAATGACAAAGTAGTAGCATATAATGACAAAGTACCATCATATAATGGCAAAATTCCATCATATAATGACAAAGTACCATCATATAATGACAAAATACCATTATATAATGTCAAAATACCATCATATTATGACAAAATACCATCATATAATGACGAAGTACCAGCATATAATGAAAGTTCTCCACATAAGGCAGTGACGGCGTTCCATACTTTGTTGTTTTCTTACCGTATATTTAATTTGATTGACACAAAGTTTTCCCCATTTTGACTTTCTGAATGAGCTCACACAGATTGGCTGACAGTAATACAGTATTTTACATCACTTTAAGCAAGAAGAAGTTAAATCTGATATGCTGATGCTCATTTTCTTTATTTGATATATGTATACTATCATAATACACTGCTTTTACCAGTTTTTATGAGTTGAGTAACGGGATGGGGGATAGGGGCTGGTAGTGTCAAGTTGAAAGCTGTAGAGGATCGCGTCCATATGGCAGATCCTATGTACACCACAGAGTGGTAAATCATCAACTATTAACGGAGTACATAACCTGTGTCCCTTAAATGATACTGATTCTTTCTATTTTCGCTTCATCAACGTATTAGGCTAATATTGAATGCATTTATGAAACATTGAAACAATATGAAGGGGGATGTCCTTACAGTGTAATTATTTGAGTTACAGTATATTTATTATGCATACTTCGCTAGCATATCAGTTTTGTGTCAAAGAAAGTTAGATTAATTTTATTTATAAATTGGAAAAGTAATAGATTGAAACTGGGGTTGTATATACGAGATGTCCTAGATGTCATATAAGGATATCCGATCCTCAGCCAGCAAGGATAACTCTTTAATTTATAATTTAATTCAAAAAGTCTCAAAAAGGAACTTGTTGAAATCTTTTCATGCAACAATTTTCATTTGATGCTTCTCAGTGTGTTTCAATGTTCTTTGAAATTTTAGAAACAGTATCAAAAGTTTATATTTGTTATTTTGTAACTATGAAATTAGACGTGATTTACCGGTTTTTTTTATGACTGGAAATACTATGCATTATAAAATGATTGAAGGATATACGAGAACTTCAAGTACTGAATAATTTTTCTTAAGAAGCCTAGATACCTATGATTTTTATTTATTCCTATAAAATGTATTTGTTGATCAATTTTTAATTAGAAAATATATAGCAGGTAGTTTTATTCGCATTACCTGAACATTTATTTGAGATTTAATATTTTTCCCTATATAATATAATCAACTTTGAAGATAAAGATTTATAAAACATTCGTGGGTAAATAGACATTACTTTGAGAATTCAGAGACATCTTGATGAGTATTTTCAATCACTCAATGCTTGATATTCATAACCTGGGGATCGGACTACCTTAATGATTTGATTAGATTTGATATTTGCTTTAAATGAGCGATCTAACTAATCACCTCCTTCTCGCCCCCTTTTTCTTTAACATTTTTCTTTATAATCATACACTACATATTCAATATTCTACACATGAAACTGTGACATCTTACAAATGCTGTCAATAAATCTAAGAGATGTGATGTTTCATAAGAATTCCCAGGCCGGTTAAGATATTTAGGGAACAATATTTTGCAAACTTTTACCCAGAAATAAAGGCCTATTTATATTAGTTTACTTATTATCATATTATTTTATTGTTTGAGTCGAGCTAACAACATAGATATCTTTAATTTTCGTGATAAAATCCATATTTGTTATATAGATTTTTTTTAATCGCTATAACGTTTAGCAATGAAATTCAATATACAATAAAGACGCTGTAAAGTATGTGATAATATCCTGATACAGTGCAACATATCAATGAAAATAAGATGTCATAACAGATGATATGTTGATAAGACAATATAAAAAAAAGCCAATGAACAATAATCTGACACAACAAGGGTAGAGTCCTTTACGCTTCCGTATACCAGATAGTTATGGATAATTCAAACAACATGTATAGAATATGAAAATGACATGTTTATTCTAAATTTAAGATTTAAGCCATAAACCTTTAAAAATAAGATAAATAATTTTGTATACTTTACCAAATAGTATTTAATAGATTTCAATTAATCATTTATTGGTCAATTTTGATACTGAATATATTTATGTAGACTGTACCTGTTAACCATTGTTTTGCGTCACTAATCCGGATACTACAAGGATTTTCGTACTCTATAAAATCTTTCAATTCCTCTAGGCAGATTAATCTACTCAATCAAATGAATGACATCATTTATAAAAAATAAATTAAACAATTGGGTTAAGATAAAGAAAAAAATGGAATGGCATTTACTTCTGGTTCCAGACAGGGAAAACAAATTAAAATTTAAAGTAATTTAAGAACGGACATCTAACAAAAGATCATAACTTATACTAAACAATTCTTTTCAGTCAGCGTTGTATTCGATCTTGTTACAACCCAAGATGATCGGTAATTAAAGTGTTACGTTTATAACACTCACTCCACCTTGGCATCGGGCCCAACATTGATATTTTAGATATTTTTGTTTGCTCTACCTTACGTAGCCTATGAAACATAAATACAGTCCGTTTTAATATTTGGAATAAGATGGAGTACTATAGATGCTGGCAGGTTAATGCTTATTAACCAAGGCTATTAGTGAAAAATTCGATATAAATTTGAAACCTTCCAAAAGGAACTGATAGATATAATTTTCAAATATGAGTAAAGATTTTAAAACTTTTTCGTTGTATCTTTGTTCACATCGACAATCATGGCCCTCCGTAGGGATTGGGGCATTTATTTTATGATGCACAGTTTAATTTGATTTCCCTGGTGGTTTTTTTTTTATTTTTACATCTACTTTTAACAGTAATACAAACTAATGTACATGTATCAAGATCAAAATTAGCTTTTTACTTTTAGATTTTCCGTGTAAATTTTATTGTCATTGTCTCGTAAAGGTGTGTAGGATTGAGTTTTATCTTTTGTTATTTTTATTTGACTTATGAACTTTCTTAGGTATCCTGGCTATATAGAATGCTGCAAAATCTTCTGGATTTTTCATTTTTTCGAAGAAGTCTTGTACGCCTACATTTCATTGTTTCAATGGTATTTTTTCCCTTTTTCAGATGTCTTGTCTAGAAAACAGTTTTATACGTTTTGATAAAGTAGTCTTGTTTAATTAAATAAAATCTTACCTTTCGAATCTAGCGCTATACGCCCCAGGAATTAGCAAGATAAATGTCACTGCAAGTACTAACACAGAAAAACCTAAATAAAAATATAAATGTGAAATATATCAATTGAGTAGTTTTAAAATCTTATCAGACATAAAAAAGTGAAAAATCCTTTGCAAAGACTGATATTTGGATTTTTAATAATGCAACTGTGTGTTATCATTTTGTAAACTAAATACTTTTTGAAAATTAAAATTGAATACATTTGTAAATGATTTCCCTTCAACTATATATGTGTTATATACTTATCGTCATTTAATAAATACTTCTTACTCAATATACATGGTTTTTAGCTCACCTGAGCCGAAGGTTCAAGTGAGCTTTTCTGATCACATTTTGTCCGTCGTCCATCCGTCCGTCTAGCTCTCCGTCCGTCCGTCTGTAAACTTTTCACATTTTCGACTTCTTCTTAAGAACCAATGGACCAATTTTAACCAAACTTGGTACAACGCATCCTTGGGTAAAGGGGAGTTTAAATTGTTAAAAGGAAGGGTCAATTCCCTTTATAAGGGGAGATAATCAAGAAAAGACAAAAACAGAGTGGGGTCACTGAAAAATCTTCTTCTCAAGAACCACTGGGCAAGGAAAGCTGACACTTAAGTGGAAGCATCCTTGCGTAGTGTAGAAATTAAATTGTTAAAATCATGACCCCCGGGGATAGGGCGGGGTCACAATAGGGAATCCAAATTTTACATAGAAATATATAGAACAAATCTTTAAAAATCTTCTCAAGAACCACTGGGCCAGGAAAGCTGAAACTTATGTGGAAGCATATTTGGGTAGTGTAAATATTAAATTGTTAAAATCATGCCCCTGGGGGTAGGGCGGGGCCACAATAGGGAATCCAAATTTTACATAGAAATATATAGAACAGATCTTTTAAAATCTTCTTCTCAAGAACCACTGGACCAGGAAAGCTGAAACGTATGTGGAAGCATCCTTGGGTAGTGTAGATATTACTAGTAAATTGTTAAAATCATGCCCCGGGGGGTAGGGTGGGGCCACAATATGGAATCCAAATTTTACATAGAAATATATAGAACAGATCTTAAAAAATCTTCTTCTCAAGAACCACTGGGCCAGGAAAGCTGAACTTTATGTGGAAGCATCCTTGGGTAGTGTAGATATGAAATTTTTAAAGCATGACCCCCGGGGGTAGAGCGGGGCCACAATAGGGAACCCAAGATTTACATAGAAATATATAGAACAAATCTTTAAAAATCTTCTTCTCAAGAATCACTGGACCGGGAAAGCTGAAACTTATATGGAAGCATCCTTTGGTAGTGTAGATTCTGAAGTTTTTTAATCATCAAAGGGAAGGGGGTAGTGCGGCTTGATAGGTATAGCAAGAGGGGGGATCTAGTAAATAATTGCATTACCCAAGTTACTCAGGTGAGCGATGTGGCCCATGGGCCTCTTGTTATAATATATCACCTACAGATAATAGAATTACATAAAATACATCTATTAAAAATTGTTAAGGTTTGATGAAATATTTATCCACGGTCTTTGTATTTATAACTTAAATTAATTTTCGGAGTAAAGTAAGCTATCAATTTTCAAACCAGAGAAACGCTTGACAAAAAAATTGATTCAATAGATTATTTAATGACCTTTTTAGTCAACATATGATATTAAAGAGAGCTCTCAAGTGAGCTTTTCTGATCACATATTTTGTTCGACGCCCCTCTGTCTGTTCGTCCGTCTAGCTGTGCGTCTGTCTGTCTGTAAACGTTTCACATTTTTTATTCGACTTCTTCTCAAGAACCACTTGCCCAATTTCAACTAAACTTGCCACAAATCATCCTTGGGTGAAGGGAATTCAAGTTTGTTCAATGGAAGGGCCACACCCTCATTCAAGGGGAGATAAATGGGAATTAATGAAAATTTGGCTGTATGTTTTAAAAATCTTCTTCTCAAGAACCACTGCGCAAGGAAAGATGAAACTTATGGGAAAACATCATCAGGTAGTGAAGATTAAAATTTGTTCAAATCTTGACCCCCAGGGGTAGGACGGGGCCACAATGGCAGACCAAATTTTTACATAGAAATATAAAGGAAATTTCCTTAAAAATCTCCTTCTCAAGAATAACAAGCCATAATTGATCATATTTATATGGAAGCCTCCTCAGGTAGTGTAGATTCAAATTTGTTTAAATCATGCCCCCTGGGGGTAGAGCAGAGCCACAATAGCCAATCAAACTTTCACATAGAAAAAAAATAGAAAATTCTTTAAAAAATCTACTTCTGAAGAATAGCAAAGCCATGATTGGTCATGGGACTACTTTTGGATTGAAAGTGTTTGATAATAAACCAATTTTTACATTTTCCTAGCCACATTGTTCAGGTGAGCGATGGAGCTGATGGGCCTCTTGTTTAAACTTTTTTTAAAATTAATAACAACAAGAGGATTTGAGTCGTTCCATAATGTTAGACCTCTTAAATATTCATTAAACATTGTACGCCCGATGTTTTCCACTCTACATAGTGAACCAGGAATATTCTCGGTAAATATCAAAAGCCTCTCTGTAATCTAATAAGAAGTAAATTGAAATAAATATTGTGCGTCTTCCAGGAATTGGTGCAATTCAGGTGGCTCCAATATTGAGATGAATATTAATTTTCACTATTTATTTTATATAACTTAAATTACTTTTGCATTTTGTGTATATATTATGAAGCACTATTATAAATGAAAGAGAGAATGAGAGAAAAAAAGAGAGAGAAAAGAGAGCGAGTTAGAGAGAAAATGAAAGGGAAAGAGAATAACTTTACCTCTCAAATCTTCAGTCATTGTTCTAAAATGATAGCATTTACATAAATTAAAACAGTTTTCATACTGTAGTCTATCTTAAAAGTGATCATAGCATGATTAAGTGCTTGTAATATTTAACTTCCTTCTTCCTGGCTCGTTTCTACCGAACAGTAAACAATGAATGCTGATGTATGACTTTAAAATTAAAAACAAGTGTACTAAAGCCCCTCCAAGTCAAAAAAAGATACATTAATGTGCATTTTTATATGAAGTCAAGTTTATATTGCTACGAAAACTATCTACAAAAGAAAGTATAATCAAAAAATATAGTTTTGTCGGATATATATTGCAAAAAAAAAAATCAATATTTGATGTTAAGAGGAATTCTCGACCCCTGTCAAAGTATTAGAAAAATTTGTTATTATTAGTAAGAGAATCGATGCCTATAGCTTGTACGTTTGTATCCCAGGAAATCGTCCATAGAAAAAAACGCACGATACATGTATTTTGCATAAGATTTCCAGATGTTGTTGACGTGCCTGGCATAGACAACAATCTAGATAGCGAATCCTTCAGCGATTCCTTATACTAATATTATTATCCTCCGTAATTGAAAGAAATATAAGTTTCAAACAATGCTTCTACAAGTTTTTAAAAAAACCACTAGCATCCCATGATTGTCTATTTCCGTACACCAAGCCCATTGACGTCAGATACTAGGATAGCCACGGGGGATTTACAATATACGTGCAAATTACATATAAGCACTTGATTTTCCACTTAGTGAAATTTAAAAACAGATAATATAAAAAAAAAATCAACACACTAAAATTTTGAAGTAACTTGGAAAGCAAACTTATTAAAGTTCATAACAGCATGACTAAGAAGACGGTACAGTTTGAGCTTTGTTGTGCCCTAAAAATTTAATGCTCTTAAAAAGTCATGAAATTGGCTTTAACAATAGTTGAGTAGATGGATATGAAAAATCATTAAGGAATATGGCATGAGGAAGAGCCTCTCTTGAAATATGACGTCATTTATATCGTACATTTTTAAGTTTAATGCAAAAAAGCTTCAAATTGACTCGTTTTTCTGCTAATTTTCCTTTAGAAAATAGTGTCTGCCACCGTCGCCCACTTCAATTTTGGATATATTATGCAAACTGCTTTGAAAATCACATATCTCGAAATCTTAGTGGGCGATGCATGCAGAGTATGTTTTCTGAAAGAAAATTCCACTGAAAATTGATGTCTTCTGCAACTTTTTAAGAAAATACGGGAAAATGCACAAGTTAATGACGTCACAATTAGCATATAGGAGGTCATATGAGAAAAACCATTTGTGTATTCTTACTGCACATAATTCCTATGATTCAGAAAGAGCATTATCCTGTTATTAGCATCGCGATGCTAATAATTTTTGACGTTATTTTACGTAACGTCAGAAGCGTTAAATGAGTTAATATTTCAACATTTAATGATTTTAAATTGTTGGAAGTAAAATTTAGAGGAAAAAAATAATTTAAATACCTTCAAACTAATTCGCACCGCGATGCTAATAACAGGAGTATATATAGAGAGACGACGTTTCTAAATATCAAGATTATAAGCTCCACAAAGGGAAGTATTCCCGGGAAAAGGGTTTCTTTGGAGATACCATAAAAAAAATGGGGCTTGGCTTTTTTGGGGGGATCACTCTTAAAATGACACGTTTTAATGAACAAAATACCTCCAAACTAATTAGCATCGCGATGCCAATAACAGGAGTATATATAGAGAGACGAGGGACATTTAAATACCTGAAAACTAATTCGCACCGCGATGCTAATAACAGGAGTATATATAGAGAGACGGCGTTTCTAAATATCAAGATTATAAGCTCCAGAAAGGGAAGTATTCCCGGGAAAAGGGTTTCTTTGGGGGATACTATCAGAAAACATGGGGCTTGGCTTTTTTGGGGGGATCACTCTTAAAATGACACGTTTTAATGAACAAAATACCTCCAAACTAATTAGCATCGCGATGCCAATAACAGGAGTATATATAGAGAGACGAGGGACATTTTAAATACCTGAAAACTTATTCGCATCGCGATGCTAATAACAGGAGTATATATAGAGAGACGACGTTTCCAAATATCAAGATTATAAGCTCCACAAAGGGAAGTTTTCCCGGCAAAAGGGTTTCTTTGGGGGATACCATCAGAAAAAAATTGGGCTTGGCTTTTTTGGGGGGATCACTCTTAAAATGACACGTTTTAATGAATAAAATACCTCCAAAATAATTAGCATCGCGATGCCAATAACAGGAGTATATATAGAGAGACGAAGAACATTTTAATACCCCAAAACTAATTCGCATCGCGATGCTAATAACAGGAGTATATATAGAGAGACAACGTTTCCAAATATCAAGATCATAAGCCTCACAAAGAGAGAAGATTACAACATATTTTTTTGGTTTCACAATGCATTCAGTTTTCTTAAAAGTGTAGTAGACGATCGTGATGAGCGACTCTTCAAAGTTCTACCTCTACTGACGCGTGCGGGATTTCTTTACACTGTCACGCAACGTACAAACAAAGGACTTTTACCTCCTAACCTGTTCTGGAATACATTGTACATTGAAATCCGTGCAGAAATAAAATATCCGATATGAAAATTTTGAATATGTTACTTTATGAATGAAATTGATCAGAAAAAGAATAAATGAGAGTACTAAAATGTATTGTGCATTTACATGTAATCGCAATGGATAGCATTTATTCCGTATATGAAGACATTAAACGGAATAAAGTGCATACCGTCCGGGGTATATTGAATTTTGAAAGTTTTGTTTTTGAAGACCTTGGAATTTATTCCGTTATCAATTATCTCAACTTATTTCTACATAACGGAATAAAGTACATATAATGAATTTTGATACTTTAGTTTATGAAGACATTTATTCCGTTAAATGTTTATCTCAACTTATTTATAACGGAACAAAGTGCATATATTGAATTTTGATAGTTTGTTTATGAAGACATTTATTCCGTAATATATTTATGTCAACTTATTTTTAACGGAATAAAGTGCATATATTGAATTTTGCAGTATAGTTTTGTTTATGAAGACATTTATTCCGTTAATACATTTATCTCAACTTTTTTTTTATAACGGAATAAAGTTCATGTATGAAATTTTGATAGTTTTGTTTATGAAGACATTTATTCCGTTATATACGAGGGTTGATCCAAAAGTTCGTGGAATTTCTCTCTAAATTTTTATCGTGATTTGATGAAAGCAAACAACAGGCATATTTATAATATAGAGTCATAATGCAACAATATTGGAAAATTTCACCACTTTCCAATTACCAATAAGTTCACACGAGCTTTCTGGAAATGGATTGTTGTGAAACCCGGGGGAGACTTTGACGTTACGTCAAGTTTGATATGTCACGTCACGTTATAGAATCATCTCACCCTAATGTCCAATTCGAATACGTAACTCTACAAAATGTTGCCCTTTTCTCCATTTTTTTTTCAAAAGAAAAGCCTGGGTATCCTCTCATATATATGTACCTATTTATCTTCATTTTTCACTTATATTTCAAAATACTTCCAATCTTTCCATATGAATTTCCAATTTCAATAGCAATGTAAAATACAGTACGTCGACTGACAAGGTCCATTAACGCTTTTAATTTGTC
>NW_026939699.1:10000-94192 GCF_032062105.1 Saccostrea cuccullata | reverse complement strand
TCATAAAAATACCCCCAAAACATGCAATATGTTTTGTCATTCTGAATGCAAAATTTAAAGATAAAACGGTTAGTTATTAATCTCGTAAATTCAGTAATTAAGGAAGCGATTAGTTTAGTAATCTGATAATTCAGTAATTAAGGAAGCGGGGTGAAAGGGGGGGGGGGGGTTAAAATTAACCATAACATATCTTTTTTTAGATATATCTTTAGCTGTCTACTATCATTTGGCAAAAACAAATTCATACATTTTAGTTTTAAAGTTTGATCATTTTTGTATATCTTTATATAGAGCTCTTCTTCAAAAGGATATAAAATTAGTTTATTAATGGCCACAACCATCTAGGCCTCTTTATCTGATAAATTCAGTATTAAAACTATTCAAAAACAGAACATAAACCCGGCCCCCTGGAAACACAATAGGTGTAATTTGATCAGATTCCAGAGAGGATCTCAGGTTTACTGGTCTTATCCGCGGTAATATCAATGCACATTTTCTCTGTAGTTAGATTAAGTTTGAAAGAAATGATATATCAAATGCTATTTAACATGTAAAACAAAATGTCCAAACACCAAGCCATAAAAATACTCCAAAAACGACTGTAGAAGTGGCTAAAAATAGACTTAAATCGGGTCTGTAGAAAATAATCTTATATATCAGTGGCTTGTTTGGTTTAAAACTTCATCTTATTCAAACCATGTGCGATATATCGAGTCGACATATAAATGGAAGTAGATGTTGATTGATAAAACATCGATGATTTATGTTGAGATGAAGGCCTCAACAAGCCTTTCTTCTTTTCATGTAGAAGTTTTTAGAATAATTTCTGTTTCAAAAGAAAATAAAAAGTTGTCGGCTAATAGGGGGCACAATAATTTCCCATTATATCTCCAGCTGATGGTATGAAGTCCTGGTCTCGAAAGACTGTAAAATATTGTTTAAGAGGAAACCCAGCATACAGTGTACTTGTATGTTAGGTAAAATCATAATGAAGTTATCTAAGTAACTGTTATACGCCCGTCTTAAGACGGGACGTATTATGTTATAGGCTTCGTGTCCGTCCGTCTGTCCGTCTATCTGTTAGCTTTTTCGTTTACGGCTCATAACTTTAATACTATTAGGCCTAGGATTATCAAACATTGTCATCTGATGCATCTTGGGTAGAAGGTGTGTCGCGCACAAAAAGTAGGTCGCTCTGACCTTTAATTAAGAAGTTATAGCCAAATATGGAAAAATCCTTTCCGGCCCATAACTAGAAAATATAAGACTAACAATCATCAAACTTGGCCAGCTTATGCCTCTTAGGTAGAAGGTGTGTCGCGACCTATTTCAAGGTCACTGTGACCTTTAATTTAAGTGAAATTAAAAAAAATGTGTCTTTTTACTATTCATTTAAGCATCCCAAATTATATAAGAGTATTGCTCTCTTCTTATTAAAAAAGTGTTAAATCAAGAAAATACTTATTTTTTTAAGCATATACTTGACAGCAATCTATAACAAATATAATGTATGTTAGAGAAATCCTACCTCTCCCTTGAGTGCAATTATCAAGCACTGGTCAAGAAGAATTTTGATAACAGAAAATTGCATGTCAAATTAGAGAGAAATTAATGAGTTTTGAGTGTGAGGATCTAACTGATAGAACATCAGTGTTATCTACATCCCTTGGGTATTGGGCAGATGGGTAAGCCTGTTGGATTAAAAATAGCTCTTGTTGGCTAGCCTAAGTTTTAAAATGAATTTGATGAAAAGTAATTAAAACTAATTTGATATTGCATAATAGACTAATCTGATATTATATAATATTATTAATAAAAAAACTAATTTAAGGGGTGGGGTGGAATCAGCATGTCCATATGAATTACGAGGGTTGTTCCAAAATTCCGTAGACAAGCGTTGTTTTGTAGGAACCCTATATCATACATTAATTAAACTTCGTATATAGATTAAACCAACACTATCTAATAAATTTGTGGACAAATATGGAGTAACTACACAAATTATTCCAATTTAAAAGACACATTTCATTGTCTGGTATAGGGAGGCGGCGCAATACCCAAAAGTTGCAATTAAAATTTGGTATATTATATTTAAAATCCTAAGGAAAAGTGAATACTAATTTGTAATTTTTGAATGGAAGTGAAAATTCTCAATATTGTTTTATTAACTATATTTCCTCAAATTTTGGTGTTTATGCTTTGATAAAAATTAATTTTATAACGTTTTATATACATGGGGTTGAAATCCGACTTTTGAAAAATGGCGGCTGCACTGGACTATGTTCAAGTGTTTTGATCCTAAATTCACTGTTACAGAATTGTACCAGTCATAAATGTTTGTTAGACTAGAAAACTTTTTCTCGTCCTTAGTATTTAAAATGACTCGAACAGTTTCTCTATGTACATGTATATGTGAATAACAGTAACTAAAATAAAAGACAGGGCTAAGAAATGGGCAAGAGTTCCTTTGTGCAACTCCATTAGAGAAAACGGACGAAAAGCCCGTAGAATATATAGCGTTTTCAAATAATTATTATTTCATATCTGTACAAGCATATACTTTGTTTACATAATTTAAAGTTTGATCATATCATAGTAATTAAGATATTTCACATTTATAACTATAACCGTTTCCTCTAATTTAAGAATTTGACTCTGCTAATTGAAATATTTTCTCCAAAAATTTGAACTGTTGACATTTGTATTTTTTTGACGTTGCAGATTGCTCCGGGTGTTAGAGAACTATATCACTTTAAATCTTCTTACTCAAAAAATTTTCAGGTAAACTTGATAAAACTTCGTAATTTATCTGCCAAGAACACGCTTTATCAACCCTGAAAATTTTATAAAGATATATTAATTTCTTTGAAAGATATGAGCACAGTCTACGAAATTTTGGGACAACCCTCGTACATATTAAAACCTGTCGGACATTAAATCTCAACCAAAAAAAAATCGTTGAATATTTTATAGGTTTAAAAAAAATTATGGTAGATAGTGCAGACCCATTCATTTCTTGGTAGTAGACAAGCATCCAGTTAAAGATTAATTAATGAGTTCAATGTAGGAAGGCTAGCTGATCAAGCGGCTTATCTGTATCCTTTGGGGATTAGACAGAAGAAGTGCTGGTCAGTTTATAGCATATGTCATTTGATGGCCAGGCCTTTTCTTTTCAAAATTGATTTGGTATAGATTACGATGTTAAAACTAATTTGATATTGTTTAATATGATGGGCATTTGAAAAGGTCTAACACAACCAGCATAGAAATCTATTAATGATGTAATATTTATTATAATTAATGCCTAGATCACAGGAAATGGATAAATATTTGAAGGAATGGAAAAATCATGGAAATCGTGGAATCAAGGTTGACGTGATTTTTTTGCACACTAAACTGTTCAAGAAAATTGTATTTTTTTGACGGGCGTATCATGCTGTGGCGCGGCACTTTATTTAGAAATAGAGTTTCTTTTTTTGTTGCATTTTTGCATATCCGATATTTTTGAGACCCTATGATAGCAAAATTCGACCTGGTTTGTGACCATATGTTCTTTTATGAATCAAGATGAATAAACAGGCAGGTTTTGGCACAATAAAGGGTGTGCATTTTCCGTTTGTATTCTATCATTTTTCATTTGTTTTGTATTATTTTTCATTTAACTTGTTTAATTTTTCATTTGTATCCATATTTTCAATTTGTATTCTATAATTTCTTATTTGTATTTCAAACTTTCTTATTTGTATTCGATAATTTATCATTTGTATGGTATCCGAGGTATTATTTTTATTATATTTTTTCTGTTTTTTTTAAAATTGTTTTTACAAATGGATACGATCGAATATTGCAACGTTTGACATGCCATGAAAATTATACAATAAATGAAATGTTTGTAATTGTGGGCTTGAAAATTGTATATTTGCATTTAAATGTGATTGAGGTGCCTTTAAAATTGTCTTTCGTAAAACAAGTAAAAAAGCCCCTTTTCAAGCATTAAGGTTTCTGGATTTTTTGTAGTAATGTCTCCTCAATTAGCATATGGAATTATTCTTACGTCAGAAAAAAAACTTTGTTCTGCTAATGATGGAAAAGGCCAGCTAGATTTTACAAATATTACAAACATAACATATGAGGGCAATTAGGCATAATTTTCTCCTTTCACATATAGGTAGATTTCAATAAAATACAATGACCAACCAAAGGACAAAAATGTACCTCCTTGCGCTCACATATATCAAGGGTATCAAAGAATGGGGCGGGGCCAGAATTCAATGAGAAGTGGATGTAAACATGGTACCCCTATCCAAATGAAAGATTTGTCTTTTTCAGCTATTTATTTGGGGCGTATGCCACACCATCCTTATATTAAACAATAACGAAAAAGCCGTGTAATTTGTCTTGTACAAATAAGACTGTGTAATTTTATCTGTAAGATAGACGTCTCCTAGATGATCAAACCTTCATTTATTGATTTATTCTTTTAATTTTTCAGATATGAAAATTGCTGACTTTTCCGAGAGGAAATTTTTGATATTTTTAAGTATTTAGATATATGTTCTATATTCAAAAATACGGAACATTTAAAAAATTCTCTGCACATCAGTTTCAGATATTATTTTTCTTCAGAATGGTGACCCTCTCGGGGAATTATTTCTTTTATTAAATATTTCTTAATACTTGTCTTAGCCTGTCACCACATACAGATCTAACAAATTCAGATATCTACAACACTGCGTATTTTAAATCTAAAAGCAATCAGATCTTCAACCTATAAAATGCCGTCTTCAAACTTAAAAAAAAAAACGTACTATATAGACCTCATGAAGTTTTCTGACTGGAATTGGTTTTGCTGTGGTATGCAAGTATCCGTCCTACATACACTGACAGCTATAGATAAGCATGGAAATTAAGAAACTTTACCGAGGAACATTAAAAAATCCTTTTGTTTCATAATAATCTTGCGAAGACACTTTGCTTAGGCATTTACATACTGAGATCATTCAATATTTACAATGTTTATTATAATGCTAAAGGTATTACGGGACTGTATATCTATTGTAATGATAAAAAATAGTGACTTTTACATATTGCTTATCTATCTAATGCCTAGGTCACATTTCCCGGCCGGTAGCCGTAGACCGGTGGTAATCGGTAGTAATCCGTGGTGTTAACGATGCCCCAACATCGGTCCACATCGGCCAAGTAGTCCCTGAAGTATCAGTCACATTATCCAGCGATGGGGTATACGATGGACAACAAATGCGTTTTCACCCATTCTCAGTATAAGGGCTCAAATAATGTCGTCTCATTTTCATTTAGAAGAAATACCACTGATGTAATTTTTAAATCAACAGTATAAATAGTCATATAACAATGAATAAGAATTCATATAATTATCGATCTGAAAGGGTATTTAAGGAGTTCCAAATTCAAATATAATAGCCTATTTGAAATGTACGTTACTGTCGCCGAGGCAAATATTATGCTGAATCTCCTCTGTGTATTATAGTTTTGATTCTCAAGTAAAAATTTTCTGATAAGTTAAACCTTGTATCATATATATTTCTTTTCATAACAATAAATACATTTTCTTTGTGATAATAAATAATTTTTATTGTGCAATGTCCCTGTCGCTTAATTCTATTTCAACCACATTACAAGCAAACACAAAGATTATACACCTGATACTTTTGTTCTCCTTTATTTATTGATGGGCTAAATTTGAAATTTCAAAGGATTAATTACTCCTACTTAGAGTAATGTAACATATATCCATGCCGTGCTACTAATGTAACATGAAATGGAACAATTTGAGCAACTTTTATAAATATGTTTACGGAATGAAAGACATTTTCAATCGTAGAGATAAGGAAGAAATGTACGTTACCTATAATTCTTCCATTAAGAATATATATTAAGTAGAAAATATGAGACGACTCTGAATAAGCAACCCCTTGTGTCCTGTAAACTGGCAAAGACGTTTTGCTTAAACAATTAAAAATTATTTTTTACATGAAAAGTGATCATTCGAAATGTACGTGACTGAAATGTACGTTACCATGAAATTCGAATTAAGTGAATCTCGCAGGAATTTTCATGTATTCTCATACTTTCACACACTCGGATGTGTACCAAAAGGAAAGTTTAAAAGGTTGGAGGTCGGCTAAATCCCAAAATAAATGAAAAGAAACGTTTCTGCTGAGGAAAAAAAATATATTACGGTCAATTATATGTAATATAATTTTGATACCTGGTGTATATTTCTGAATACGAAACCTGTATGATGCATTTCTTATGATATGCAAGTTCAAATAGTATCAATATATTGCGTGTCTAACGTACGCTTGTGGTAGAGAGTTGATTTTTATATTTGAAATGTACGTTACGTATGGTAACGTACATTTTGCGTATTTCTAACTGACATTTTTTTTAAAATTTAGTCAATGAATTGCGTTTACACGAGCGAAACAAAATTATCTTTACAATCCATTTGACAACTGACCACATAAATCCATCTAAATGCACCCCCAATCATCGTAAATGTGGTAGACTGTTACCACATGCTAGAAAATTTATTTCTAAGTGTCTTAAATTCATCTTTGGCAACCTTTTTGCAGTTTGTTTGCTTTTAATATGCGACTTTTCGTCAATATTAATTTAATTGTTGTTGATAATTTAAAGCAAGGTATGCATAGGCTTATAACTGGTAAAAAAAAACAAACAAAACAAAACAAAAAAAAAGAAAGAAAGAAAGAAAAGAAATAATCCCAAAACACAAGACGGTCACGTACATTTCAAATACTGAAAGACACACAATACTCAGTTTTGTTTGAATCATTGCATTTTGGGTTATATTATCCCACATCTGCTGAAAAGCACGTATTTTTGTGTTTTGACAAACGATATTGCAACATACTAAATGAAATTGTTAACAAGACTGTCGATGGATATATTCGGAATAGATTTATGTTAAGTTTCAATGGCCAAACACGAGCATTTGTTGGATCATAGAAAAATACGTCTGACTCTTATGTGTTTTTTTGGTCTGTACCCTTACACACAGGTAGAAGTAACTAGGCTACGACCGGTGTCAATTTCAGCGAAACAGCACAAAAGAATGGTAATGAACTGAGGTGGAGGGGACTCCCCAATAATATGTGAAATGAACGTTACCGAAGTGACGTGACATTCATGTAGTTAATGACAAATAACATCGTTTGTTACATTATGATTTCTTATATTACTGCGTTAAAACGCTTCATTGAAATGATTTTTATGTCAATAATTGCTTTTTTTTCAATATTTACTTATTACTAATTTACATATTATTACAAGCTTGAAATGTACGTTACCTACTCATATTCTGAGGCAATCGTGTCTTTATAGTGGTGATTGTGACATATAAGACAATGTGATTACATAGAGAATCTTTTTTGGAATAAACTGAAACAAAACGATGGATTTTTAGATGAATTTTAAGCTCTTTATTAAACAGAAATGTATCTTGAAATGTACGTTATATTTACGTAGTTTTCTAAATCGGCATGGATATATGTTAAAAAAGACAGTAACTTCAAAATAGAATTTTACTACATGTACATGTTAAGTTTCAATATCTATAGAAAATGACAAGATTCCAAACTGATCGCTCTAAACAAAATAGAGAGAAGAATTTAAAGCATATATTATGAAAAATGTTTTTATACATCTGGGTCAAAAAGTAACCTTTGTTTTTTGAAAGGAAAAATCAAACGCACGTTCGTATGCCGAGAAAATATGTTGCTGACAGAGTTGGTAGGATGTGCTGGTGTTAAGATGAGATATTCCAATTGTGATTTTAATGACTACATTTTTTTGGACATATCTTTTTGGACATTGAAGAAAGAGTAACGTACATTTCAAGCTACATTTCTGAATAAAATCACTCTCTACTTTACCGTCTTGTCATTATTCCATGTATTAAAATTTGATGAAAAAAAATCTGGAAACAAAATCTTAAGATACTTTCTTTCAAAGGTAATTGATAGAAAAATTGTTATCTTGAACTTTATTTTTTAAAAAATCAGAGAGGCATTTGTGCCCTTATATTGAGAATGGGTGTTTATGAGAAAAATGGCGTGGTTGCCGGTCGGACTTACAAAGGCCCAGCGATGCATTGCTAATCAAAAAACGATGTTCCAGGATAATCAGCCGATGTATATTACATCGTTCATACATTGGTGAACAATGTTCGTATGTCGGTCGACTAGGGGCCAATGTTTGGTCGAACATCGACTGATGATCGGTCGTTAACTGTTGAACACCACTAAACTCCCCGATGACCTCAGATTCAACGGATATTTGACGCTGCTCGGCCATACATCGGCCGATCCTTAAAAGATGTGTTAATGATGGGTTGCCGATAAGGAGCGATGTGAGGCATCGTTGGGGACATCGCTGAATTTTAACTACGAATTATTCCCTACCGATGACCCCACCGATCCGCAAAAAAAGACTCAGTCGCCGTCCGATCACTAGTGGTGCCCGGCCGGCAACCACGCCATTTTCATCAAAAAACGCATCGGTTTCTCATCGTATACCCCGTCGTTGGATAATGTGACTTATACTTAAATCTATTATTCTCTTTCTCTCTCCCTTTCTGGATTCATTCTTAATATGTACCAATTGATAATGCATTGTGTACATTCACACCTTTCATTCAATGTTTAAATGTACATGTAATTGTACCTTCAGCTATGGAGAAAACCATCATAGACATTTATGACTGCTTTTCAATCCATTTCATTAATTTGAATAAATATATTTTCAATCAAAGAGTGTCGGTGGATTTTTTGCTCTCTTGTTGCTTTTATACACGATTGGGTATCTGGATTAGTTCCCATTACCCGTGAGAACCTATGGTCAGGCAGGTCATTAATTACAATGTTCGTGACGTTTAACATTCAATTAATTTGGAGTGTCATTTAAAATTAATTTAAAGAATGAGGCTTATTTTAACCTTTGTCATACGATATAACACAACTTGGGACAGTTGTCGCTTTATAAACCGCGAAGCTCAATGGACGTAATTGAAGACAAAATTTGCAGCTCTCCACCGACAAGTGTTGGCGTCTCCATATGAGAGAAAATTCTCGATAGGGACGTGAAACTACAGTATTGTGCCATTAGTGATCGTCCAAATTCAAAATGGCCGCCGCTATTGCGCAACTCGCTTGATTAAAAAAAACTTGGAATAAAAAATAAACAATCAACTTTCTTACCTTAATATTTTGTTATGTAACCTTTTGATCGTAATACTCTTTGTACTCTCAGGGGGATTGACCTGTAAAGACTCTGGATGTAGTTAACCGGGATATTAGTCCACACCCGTCTAATGGCCGTCTCCAGCTCATTTTTAGAGGTGATAATTCTGTCGCCATTTCTTAGTTCTCTTTTGATTCTGAGCCATACATTCTTTATAATGTTTAAATCGGGACTTTGGGCTGGCCAGACCATAGAGTGAATGTTATTTTGTATCTTGAATTCTTGCACTAAACGGGCTCTATGTATGGGTGCATTGTCGTCTTGGAAGATGTAATTATTCCTTGGAAAATGACGTACAATAACCGGCCACAAGTGCTCATCAATGATATCAATATATTTTTGGGCATTTATATTGCCATCTACGACAGTAAGTGTGCCTACACCATTAAAGGTTACACATCCCCATACCACCAAACTGAACTTGGGCGTTGGAGGTTGCGATAAACAACCAGTCCTCGCCGACCTTTCTCCAGATAAATACGCGACTGTCAGATCCAATGTCTACTTTACATTCATCACTGAATATTACTCTCTGCCAGTAATTGTCGACAGTTTTGTAGCGATTGCCTCTGCACCAAGAAAGCCGAGCTTTACGATTGACTTCACGAATTCGGATTCGTTTTCTTACAACTCTCCTGAAATACCCCTGCTTATATAAAGTTCTCTGCACAGTTCGTTTTGAAACAGTAGATATACTCTATTTTGGTAAAATAATGCAGTAAAATCGGACAAACTTCGTTTTCTGTTTTCTTTTACTGGCCTCAAAAGTTGTCGTGCATCTCTTAAACTTTCATCCAGTTTTGACTTCTTCCCTTTTCTTGGTAGATTTTCTATATTACCTCGCTTCCGAAAACGATCAATCACAGACGTAATTGTTGTGCAGGGTATTTCCAATCTTCGAGAAATTTCTCGTTGTTTAAGTCCCGTCCGATACAAAGAAATAACTGTTTCTTTGACATCATTGCTCAACTCTTTCCGAGCAGGAGCCATGTTGTTTACATTGACAATATACGCAGCAGACGAGAGTTTGTGACGTGAAAATTTGTCACGTGATAGTCACGAGGACATTCTTAAAATAGCGTCATTTTCTCTGACAGTAGTACCTTTGTTTATTTATAGTATGCAGATAAAGTTTACTAAAACACCAAATAATACGCATTGCACGTGAATTTGGACGATCACTAATGGCACAATACTGTAGGTACAAATACATAACATGAATTTGAAGACTGTTTTTTTTTTCATTTTTTTTTTTCAAAAACAGGGGTATTTTTTTCATTTCATGCTGCTGAAACACAATCAAGGCTGTGGTTTGTGATGTACAAGTTGTTTAGAATGTACTGATTTTGACTGTCCTTTTGGTGTAGGGTTTTAAAAAGAAACTCCAAATACTGAAATCCATGTTTGGCTTTTGAACGAATCGGGAGAAAAAACTTATGATTTCGATTCTTAACAGAAATAAAAATTTGAATTGTGATGTTTAGTTAACTTATTCTAAGTGTATTGATGCAGTTTGGTACATGGTATAAATTAGAGGAAAAAAAATATATCTCTCCTTAAAAGTAAAATTTGCTTTGTGAACAGTTATAAAAAATGTAAACTGGTTATTTACAAGCGTACATCATCCATTAAAGAAAAATTTTTGGTCTTCGGATCAAAGAGTACCGCTTCTTAAACATATTTTTATACAAACAAAAATAATCCCTATCGTCATTGACCAGTATCATAGAAACAATATAAGCGTATTAATACATCTAACAAAAACGTATGGTTGTTCACAAAGTATTAATCAAGTCACAGCCATTGAGCAGTTGAGTGATAAGAGAAACCTTTTATCTCGGCATGTTTGAAAATGAGAAGCTTTAAGATAAAAAATATCGCCAGAGATTAACCTGTGTATGGACATTTTGAGGAAGTCAAAATCAATTTGCAATATCTTATCAGTAAAAGGAAGTTTTTTCCAATCAATTAATGAGAAAAAGAACTCTATTATAAAGGAAATTACAGAAAAGATTGATTGTTGTTATTTGTTCTTTGGAGGAGGACGTTCTTCTATAAAATATAATCATAATGTAACATGAAGGTAACTAAAGGTGTAACAGGCATAATGTTACGTAAGTATACTTTATATCTGTATAATTGTCTCTTCATCCCACATATGTTAATAGTTTAAAAAACATTTAAAATTAAACAATTATAAGTTATTTTAAATACGCTTTGCATGTTCAACTTTAATCATTAAACGTTTTAGTATGACATAAACTAGTTTTCATAATTAGTCAATCATCAATGAAACGTACAATGACGTACAATGACGTTTTTATATAATAACCACATTTCATTTACTTAATCCCACTTTGAATGACTGTTTGTACAGATATGAATTCAAACTATAAAATGCCTTTCTTCGTGTGTGCTAGTACGGGAATTAATGCTGCAGCTGCAGCTTTTGCATACGTATTTGTTTCTGCAAAAGCTGCAATATTACATTTAAATCCAGTGCTGAGAGCATTTTATTGTATAAATAAAACAGAAAAATGATTTTAGATTCGTTTTGTTTTGTAAATGACGATTTTAGATTACTTTAGAATGATGTCTTAAAATGCTCACATGTATATGCTTATACAACTGAGCCGTTACATCCTTTCTTTCTAATCGATGTGATGTGTACTTGCAGGAAAAGGAATGCATTTTCGAGCAAGTAACTTGTTTGTTCGGAGGAGGGTGGTTAATATCTTATAAACAAAATTATTTAGTTTGAAACCGAAGTTTTATTTCAAAAATAAGCAATATTTTAAAGATAACCTTATATTAAACAATTTAAAAAGTACGAAAATTATTTCTATAGAAGCATATATTAACTACAACGGTTAATATTTTTTTTTTATAAAATAAAAAGAAATTAAAATTACAAGAGAGAAAAACTTTGATTGTCATAATCATTTCATCTTCAAGGTTGTAATCATTACTCAACAGGTATGAATTGGAAGAATTCGGTGCTGGAAATAACAATCTTGGTGATAATTCTTAGAAGTGGCGTGAATGGTAGTACATGTGCCTCTTCCTCGTCATGTCGATGTCATTATTCTGAAGGAGATATTTACGCCGACTGTTCCAAGCTGGGTCTTTCAAGGTCACCTCTATTCTGGTCGAATGTCACGAAAATCAATCTCAGTCATAACAATTTGAATCGACTTCCGAACCGATCCAAACTTCCAGATGACTTAGATTACTTGGATCTTTCTAATAATGTCATAAATGAATTTACCAATGAAGCTTTCCAAGGACTACAGAGGCTGACTGATCTGAAATTGCAATCCAATCGCTTTAGGATTACAAGTAACCTTTCCAAAAACATTTTTGCAGATTTAATCAGTATAAGAAACCTAGATTTGTCCGACAACCCTGAACTTACGTTTCCGGTAATGCCCTATTTGAGCAGCCTTCAAAACTCTTCTATTGAAGTTCTCCGTTTGAATAAAATCCATTGTACATTTGGATTAGGTTTAGAGGTAAAAATAGAAGATTTAAGATTTCTTCGATACACCAACTTAAAGGAAATTGATATTTCAAGTAATAGAATTGAACTTTTTGAAAATAGAGCACTTTCATTTTTACCTGATAGTCTTAAAAGAGTATCTATCGCTGATAACAACCTGTCATTTGGTTATTATGTCTTTGATATTTCCTCAATGAAAGGATTAGAATGGTTGGAAGCGAGCTCACAAGGTATAACCCATAGCCCTTATGATTTTATTTATAACAGACCATGTCATGATACATTGGTTAAGAAGAAAACTTCACTTTCTATATCAAAAAATGATCTTTCTCATAACACATTCGATCTTGGCAATAAATCAAGGTTGAAAAGAAATATAAAGCAAGAAATGAAGGTAAAAATGGTTGACATTTTTCAGAGAAAAAAATTAAGCATCGTTTTTAACATCTCATTACCAGAGAATTTAAAATCAATTTTCTTCAATCAAAGCGGTTTACATTATAGAATAAAAAGCTTTAATTTCTCTAGGAATAAAGTGGAAAATTTGTATTTACAAGACAACATTTTATATTCCTGGATGGGCCCAATCAGTGGAGTTAACAATCTAAAAATTGTTAATTTGTCAAATAATTTCTGTGCAAAAGTCTATGAAAGTTTCTTCCAAAACGGTGATTCTCTTCAGAAATTATATTTGAGCAATAACTTGCTACGTTTTAGTCTTTCGTCTGATACAGATGGAAAAATATTCAGAAATCTCAAAAGTTTGAGTGTTTTAGATTTAAAAGCAAACAAAATTTCACACTTACCAAGCGCTGTGTTCAAAAGTCTCGAAAGTCTTAAATATTTAGACCTCAGTAGCAATTTGTTAACTGGAATTGATTTTGATATTAGATATTTAAGGTCACTAAGGGTTCTTGATTTATCTTTGAATCAAATTCAATATCTCTCCGATTCAGACATGAAAGCTATAGATCAACATAGGATGGGAAAAAGTTTAACAATTAACCTTTCTGGAAATCCTATTTTGTGTGCCTGCAAAAGCCTAAATTTTCTAACATGGATAGTTCATAGTCAAACATCAGGGGAGATAATATTCGAATCATACGAACAATACTTTTGCGAGAAGGAGTCTCATGACGGACAAGTTATGAATTTCACTAACTCTAAAGTAATTGGAGAGCTGAGGAAAAAATGCAATACCTACACAACTTTGATATTTATGATGTCCACGCTTATATTTTTATTTGTCATATCATTGGCAATTGGAATCTTTTATCGATATAGATGGAAACTAAGATACTTCTTTTACATGACGAAAAGTCGTTATCATGGATATAAAGCTGTTAGAAGTGATAGCCAATCAAATTTTAAATACGATGCCTTTGTTTCCTATGCCGATGAAGATTTGCCGTTTGTTCAGAAAATGATTTGGGAATTTGAAAGAAATAATGAAATACGTTTATGTATTCACCATCGAGATTTTGTCCCAGGGTATGACATTGCCGAGAACATCATCACCGCCGTCAACAAAAGCAGGAAAACAATAATTATTTTATCTCCAAATTTCATCAACTCCAGCTGGTGTATGTATGAAATGCACATCGCTAAAATGGAAGAGATATATTCCCGCGATGACCAGAGTGTTCTGGTGATTATCTTTTATAAACCAATTCCTGCTGGCAAAATTCCATTACAAATTATGAATGTTATAAAAGAGAAATCATATATTGAATTCCCAGACGACGAATACTGTGACGCAATGTTTTGGAGAAAAGTTATCGAAACCGCTAAGAATGTATAATCTGTAGAATGTATAGTGCATGGTGTATTTCAAATAATTTTTGTCAAATTATAACGGTTTGTGTAACAGCATTTATTTCAAATTTATTTGAAAACTTGGCTGGATAATTCCAATGAGAATTTCATGAGTATGCAAAAGCATTTTAATTACTAGCTGTGAAAAATAATTGAAATTTAGCATCATACATGTAGTTACAAGAATTTAAAACGCCCAATTTAATATTGTGTTTGTATTATGATTTTAAAAATGGATGTCTGTGTATTTGACCTCTTTACACTGATTAAAATATTTATGAATTATAATGATACCCACAGCATATAACAATAGAACCCCAGCATATAAAAATAGATCCACAGAATTTAAAACGTTTTCATATAATTGTGAAATCAAAGCAGCAAATAATTATGAACCCACAGTACAGTAGCAAAAAAAAAATATTATGAACCCACAGAATACAATTTTAAATTCAATCGTACAGTGATCATCAGCATTTCGGAGCGTAACAAAGATTTGATTTTAATCAGATTGGACGATTTTTCAACCAGGTTTTGATAATCAATTTGTCTGAAGCATATTCAGCAGTAAGCACCTAATCAGGAACAGGAAAACAACGGTTTACAACGCAAAATGCATTATATAACATCATTTTAATGATATAACTTTTCGAATACTAATTCAATATTCTTTTAACTACAGCGAAACTGAATTTCTCAGGCCACGTTTCGCTCTCTGACCTTTCTTGTTTGAACTTTAACATTAAAAGATATGGAAAAAAAACACTACCGAGTCATTCAGATTGAGTCACACACCTTCCACAGACCGGTGTGAAATAACTGTAGGATCTTGTCATCCTATACATGCTATATGCAACAGTGTTAGGGGATAAATAAAAAAAAATACTGTTGAATGTCCAGCCATTTTCCCTTCAGTAAGGAAAAATCTAGAGATTTAGATTGACAGGATGGAACCCAAACAGTCAAGTGGAGAAAATATACACTTAACAAAACTTCTACGTGTTCACTTTAATAAATGCATTTATTTAAAAACTATTTTATAGAATGATATGACATTTTCAAATTATTACAACAAACGAGTTTCCTCAACATTTGTAGAAAGAAAATAAAATATCACCGATGAAAACCAATGTTCCGTGACGAAGCTTAATAAAAGCAATAAATCTGTACTTTGAGGCACATGTTTTGTGTAATTAGCATTTTTCGTGATCATTATCAATTTTTTAAAACTGGTTTCACTAAAAAAAAAAAAAAAACATTGGCAAAATGAGCATTGAGATAGAAGGAAGAGCCGTTGGAATGTTGATATCTGGACTATACTTGCACCGCGTTTTACTCACTTTTATTTTAATGTTTAATTGTACTTGATATTACTTTTAAAAATTAACAACCAGTATCAAAACCCATTTAAAACATTTTTCTATAAACTGTGCGTCATTTTTCATCGCCAATTTATCACAATATAAAAGTTAAATTACAAAAAAGGACAAAATTTAACCAAACTGGAAGTGACCTTGATCTTTGCCTGAAGCCAAAATTTCGCGTCACACCAGGTTAAAAGAGTGTTAAATTGTCCTGAAACAATCTTAGAAACATGAAAACAAACAATTTCAATCGTATGAAAATGATAAGAAATTGGTGCTCGTGACAGTCTAATATCAGCTCAAGCAGTCTGAATCCTCCTTAAAGAGGTGCACTTACGTGCTAAACACCCTAAGATATTGACCAAAAGGCATCTGTGTGATGATACACTGTCAAATTCCCGGATCTGAATCCCATTGAACACATTTTGGGTTTTTTATTAGGAATGTCAACCCCCCTTCCACACAATTTCAACGGTTTGAAAAGATCTTTTGCAGTAGGTGTGGCAGCAGATGGGTCAATCTTCTATTTAGGGTTACATGGTTTTCAACAGTAAAGATTGTCTTGTAATAATTAAAGCGAGTGATAATCTTACTCCATAGAGATTTTTTTGTGTGAATTTTCATTTTGAGGGTATACGTCATTTCCTTGACACTTTGCTTAAAATTCTGACGAGATACTTACATGAAATTTACGCGACATCGAACTTAAATATGCATCATTAACCATTAATTAAAGAAAATATTTATTGTATGCATTTGTTCTTTAAAACTTAAAAAATGTTAGGTGAACACTTAGAAGTTTGGTTAAGTGTACATCTTTTATACGGTAACAACAATTAAGTTTCTGAATGAATTGTTACGTGTAGATTTATTATTATAAGCTCTGGCTGTATTGCCTTTCGGGTGCAGGGTATACAAAGAGAAACTTTTTAGCCGAAATATATTTTTGGTTTTTTTGGGAAAAAATTTTGATTAGTGTTTATGGTTCACATGTCAAATGGCTAAGAATAAATTTAAGGTTTCTACACAGTAACACAAATAAAGGTTTAGATTGCAATGTTCAGTTATGTTATTATAAGCTTACATGTAAGTTGGATCACTTTTTGAGAGTATGATTTAAATTAGAGAAAAGAGCATCCCTTGTTAAAAGATTTGGTATGTGTACAGTTATAAAAATGTCAACATCAAAGTCTGCCTCAAGTGTAGATCCAATAAAGACATTTTAGGTCTTTAAGTCTTAATCTTTTAATAAAGCGAAGAAACATTCCTTCATGTAGGATCAATATTATACAAGGAAACATTCATCTACATACACAGTTTGGGTTTATTCGAAAACGCATGATATAAAATATGTTTCTTAATTCCTTATAAACTTGCATATTTCAATATCAGTTGAAGAAAATGGCATATATTTGGTCTGCTGCATTTGGTATCTTGAAGACATTCAAATTAGGAAGAGGGCTTTGGAGTAATTTTTAAGTGTTTCAATTACCCAGTAAATAGGATAAAGATGTAGGGATGTTGGTCGTGGGTCAGTTGTATGTCTCTTCTCCATTTTATGGGATGACTGGAACCTGTTAATTCCGAATCTTTCGGCAATGAACATGGCGTTTTCTCAGAGCCATTTAATTGCTACTATAATTCATAGTGCTGCTGCTACTCAAAACAAACTCATATGATGAATGAGAAAGGAAAGTTCTGCATCACCAATCCCTCATATAAGAAAATAGAAGACATCCCTCAGGTCATCCCTCACAATGAATGATATAGGAAGATATTCCTCACTATGGATAGTATTAAGGGATATCGGAGAAGTAGGTCACTTGTCATTTAAATTACCAGTGCGATCAATACGGTGGAAAGATGACCTATGGCGATGAGTGTCACTGCAGACTTCTCGACGACCGGATATCTATTATACTTAGTCCCTAACACAGTGGAATTTAAACTCTGCATTCTATTTGAGAGCTATTGACTAGTAAAGATATCCAAACTTATATAATAATAACAGATAAAGAATGAGCAACAGAGTTACAATACATATAAAACAAATTGTTTATAATCTGGTTGCATTATTCAGAAGAACAATGAACTGAAAGGAATACTTAAAAATATCTATTTTGATGTGAAAAATCCTATTAGCTACGCAGGTCCTACGGAAATTTATCGTTACTTAAAGAGGGAAGGTAAATATAAAGCAGGTTTGACTGCTATTAAACAATGGCTGCAAGACATTGATGCCTACAGTCTTCAACGTCCGCAGAGATATAAATTTAAGATGAATAAGGTTATTTCCCAGGGTATCGACTTCCTTTGGGATGTAGATTTAGCGGACGTTTCCGGACTTTCAGAAGACAATAATGATATAAAGTATTTACTCATCGCCATTGACGTATTTGCAAGATATGCTTGATTTAGACCTTTAAAAAACAAACTACATGGCGGTATAATAGATGCTTTAAATGACATTTTCAAAACGGGACGTAAACTCAAAGAAATCAGAACAGACAAAGGACGCGAATTTAGAAATCGAAGGGTCAAAGACATTTAAGAAGACAAAGAGTTGATCATTACGTCACACAGAACGTCACTCATGAGAATTATGCCGAGCGGCTAATTCGGTCTCTCAAAGTCATGATGTATCGATATTTCACCCATAATAGAACACATAGATTTACAGACGTTCTACAAGGCATCGTCCAAAATTATAACGGTCGACCACACAGATCAATGAACCACTTATCACCAAGAGATATAAATAAAACAAATGAAGCGGTGACCTGGAAGAAATTATATGTAGATGTCTTAAAACCCAGCGTTTTCAAAAAGAAAGCGCACAAACCACGTAAGCGTTTCAAATTTAAAATGGGAGATTATGTAAGAATATCAAGCACCAAGCACATTTTCCAGAGGGATTTTGAACAGAAATGGACAGAAGAAGTTTCTATAATACACATGAGATTCTTACGTCAAGGGATACCAGTCTACAAAATTACAGATTATGACAACGACCATATCGAGGGAACCTTTTATGAATCTGAGTTTCAAAGAGTCAACAAATCCAGAGATGACTTGTGGAAGATTGGGAAAATCTGAAAACGGCGCCGACGAAGAAGAAAGGTAGAAGTCTTAGTAAAATGGCAAGGATATCCAAAGAAGTTTAATTCCTGGGTAGAAAAACGTGAACTACAAATATAAAGAGTCTATTTAACATCTTTCCGTCATTTCCTACCAAGCAGTCATGAAGTCAACACCAACTCTATATGCCAGTTGGAATTTTCACGCACTGATAATCTAAGGAGACATATGCGAACTGCTCATGGGGACAGTGAACCATATCTTCAAATCACTCAACCACCTCCTTCTCTCACTCATCCTCCTCCTCATTTCACTTCTCTTCCTCATTTCACTTCTACTCCTCCTCCTCCCTCCGAAATGGATGAGTTATCAGAGGGCATGGAGAAGGCATTTCAGTTCGTACAGGGATCAAAAACTTACTTTTAATTAATAAACAGCTTATAAGCCCTGCACCTGAAAGAATCTTGTGGATTTATAAGCGATGGCAACCCCTTTATGATGAGCTTAAGTACTGGATGTCAAGTATAAAATTCATTCAAGGCATCACAGAAGACATCGAAACAGACAAGTTTATTAACTGTCGTGAAAGAACGCTGTTGGTTATTGATGACATGATGAAGGATGCCACCCAGGATAAGGAAATTTGTGAACTATTTACGGAAGGTGCTCACCATCATAACCTAAGTGTGATCTGCATTATGCAGAATCTTTTCAATAAAGGAAAGGAAAATCGAACCATGAGTTTAAACAGTCAATACATAGTTCTGTTTAAAAATCCTAGAGACAACAGATTGCAACCCTGGCACGACAAATGTATCCTGGAAATTCCAATAAACTTTTGGACGCCTGTGAAAAAGCAGTTTCCGTTCCTTATGGTTCATTGATTTTGGAATTGAAACAAACAATCTCAGAATCTAGGAGATTTCAGACAGACATATTCAGACCCTATTTAAACATTTTTGTGACGTCATTCCTTTGTTTCTACAGTCTCATATTTCAAAGAGTGTACTAGCTATAGTCCAATATTATTGTCAGGAGTACAATATTATACCTAATATGATTGTACTTCAAAATAATACTTGACGGTGTGAAACAAAGTATGACGTCACATAGATTTTGCAAGCGAGTGAATAAGACTGAAAATGAACAAACATTATGCATTTTATATAGAAATCAACATCTCGTAATCCAATTCACGTAAAGTAGCTATCTCGTAATCCAATTTAAACTTAAGTTTATAGAAACCAGTTTTGTAACCAAACTTCAAAATAGGAGTTTCTCAGAAATCCCTTAAAATTACACACTCCAGACATGTCACTGATTGTGAAACGAGATATTAAAGCATTTATTTCACATTTGTGAATATTCCAAAAACACATCCAAATGAATCCATGTTAAGTGGTTCATTGTAGAACGATAGCATTCACGGGAAGAAAAAGCGGAAAAGACAAGTTTACACTCGATCTGTTAATATATCCCATACAACTCCGATTTTTTTTCCCGGAAAATTTAATTTAAAATATATTTCCAAATTAATTTACGTAAAGATGTGCATGATATACGTGGTTCTTCGATATCCAAGAGACAAAAACGGCGCTTTCCTGGAATTTATTTGCCTTCTGATCACTTACAATCTTCATACTTAAAAAAAGGCATCCTTCACAATACTCTCAGAATCGCTTATTATCATGAAGTTGCTCAGCTCCTCTTAATGCGTCCGTAGAGTGGCACGATAAATAATATATGATTGGGGTTCAGGAAAGGTTTTTAATTCAAAAACTATTGATCCCTTTGAAAGAAATATTTCAAACCCTTAAGCTGCCCATCCATCTGGTTTGGTCAAGTAACAAGTATCATATTATGACAATAGCCAATACAAAAGTGCAAAAGTGAAAAAATGTTTTAAGTAAGATACAAAACTCAGATTGTCTATTATGTCAGATACGGGACTTCGCACCTCGTCCCAGTCCCGTATCGGACATATTAGACCATCTTCGTCTTGTATCCCTTACATAAGAATGGCAGACGACTCAAATCGTCATTTGTCAGCAGATCGACAGGGTGATAGGACGTCTGTTAAAAGCGTTTTCCATCGATCAAAATTTATTCAGTATCCGACAGAAGAAATGGCTTGCAAACAAAGATCAAGTACTCAGAAGTATTATTATCATCCTTCAGATTCTTGGGCTACACTACTAGACACGAGAAATATACAGACAACAAAATTCGAGGGGTATCCATCCTGTTCGGAATGCGGTACTGTGTTTGCAAGCTCTTATGATTTACAACGACATACTAAAAACGGTTGTCCAATGGAAGAGAAAGAAGATGATGCAAAGTCTGAGGTCAGTGACGAGGATGATGACAGTGGATTTACACCCCTAGTTAATGTAACATAATAACAAAATCCACAGGGTTCGTGCTTTTGGTAAGGAGTGGCCAAGAATGTTCTGGATTTGAATTACATGATTGAATGGGTACGGTTAAACTTTCTAAATCCAAATTGATAACGAAAGGTACATGTACTTTAAACTGTTTCCTTACATGATTAAATAACACCCATTGGTTGTTTTCAGACTTTGGAAAAGTGAGTCTTTGAGGGTCATGGGGAGAGCAGTAAAGAACATGCTCTTCGAGCAGTTCTTGTCTACAAAACCCATGCAGGCAAATATTACAATAATACTTTTGTCCGTTATGATTTGTTCTATTCCCCAGTAACCTGCTCAAGTTTCTAATGAGGCAATAATATACATTTATTGCATGATAGTGAGGGAAATATGAAGACTTATTCAGCCAAGAAAAATCATATTTCCCGAGGGCTTCGCCTGAGGAGAATAGGATATTTCTTGACTGAATAAGTCTTCATGTTTCCCGAACATTCTGACAAAGAATTGTTTATTATACCGAAACAAGCAAAATCTTTGAAATAAACATTAACTTTCAAATTCGGCACCGCTCTCAAATTCACTTTCATTTTTAACAAAAAATTACTAAAACTTTTTTGTTAACACATGATTGTCAATTTTGTGACGTAAACCAAGTTATTGTGACGTCTACTTTACTCTCGGGAGGTTTCTTTAAACAAACGATAATTTTTGCGGGATCCGAAGAGGTGGAATATGATGAAAAGCGTGCCGACAACCGGGAAATATGAAGTTTTATGGCCCGATCACGTGATAATTTAGAACCAATCAGATAACGCGTTGTGTAGAATAATTATAATGAGGTATAATAATGTCTTTTATCTCCTTTTGAAAACAACAATAAATTCACGTGCTGTTTTGCTTGCCTGTGTTCTGTAATTTGAAGAGAGAAAATTTCATTTTTTCTAATCCAAACACATTGACAGAGATGTTTTTCTTTTCAATTTTTTTAATTTGAGATAGAGGCAAGGGAAAATTTAGCTCTTCTGTATTAAGCTCATGCTCATATTGTGAGTAATTTGACAACCTTTCTGTATGATCTCTCCACAAACAAGGACGAAGGGAGGCTAACACCGACCAAAGAAAACATTTCTGGTCTGTGTTCTGTATGTTCAACACCGCTTTTTTCTTTAAAACCTAGGGGGTAAGGGAAGAAAACAGCTTCCTACAAGAGGAATGAACTCAATGGTATTGATCTCCAATTTCAAAATTTGATCAATGGACCACCCACTCCCATCCCTCTCAAAATTTTGAAAACTAATATATAGATTTTTGAATGCTTTAGCTAACTGCTCTTTGATTTCTGCCCCATTAGTCAGCGTTAAATTGATAGATCTAAACGTGGGCTCGGCATACACAGCCTCGTTGTTTACATTCACTGCTAAGTTCAAAATGTACTGACATTCCCATTTTTTGTCCCCCGCTTGAAGAGTGGGGGATATTAATTTGGGTTTGTCCGTCCGTCTGTTCGTCCGTCCGTCCGTCTTTCTGTCTGTCTGTAACGCTTTCGTTTCCACACGATATCTCGAGAACCCTTTGAGCTTTTGCAATGGAATTTAGCATAGCAACTCCCTATGAACTACAGAAGACCGCTATTGATTTTGAGGTCAAAAGGTCAAAGGTCAAGGTCATAAATAAGCAAATTCTGTTTGTTAAAACACTTTCGTTTCCACACGATATCTATAGAACCATTTGAGCTATTGCAATGAAATTTTATATAACAACTCCCTGTGGCCTAATGAAGACCCCTATTGATTTTGAGGTCAAAAGGTCAAAGTTCAAGGTCGTAAATTTATACCTTCTGTCTGTTTGTAATACTATCATTTCCGGGCGATATTTCAAGAAGATTTTGAGCTTATGCAATGTAATTTTATACCAAAACTCCCTAAGACGTCTCTCGCCCCTCTCAAAGTGCCCCGCCCCGTTTGTTTTATTAGTATTTATAGTATTACATGTCGCTATTTTTAGCGCAGGGGCATGAGGAGAGTTATTGCGTATAAAACAGGTTCTCGGCGGACTTTATGTTCTTATTACATCTATTAGAACTGTTTAATAAAGGCTAAATAAATCAAACACCATGGATTGTGTAAAATTTTGAGAATACCGAACATGAAAACATGAATATATACATGTATGTGACTTCAGTTCTGCATATACTTCACACCGTATAAAGCGATTCCATGGTCTAGTGGTTATGTCGTGCGAGGTCCCGGGATCGAATCTCGGTCGATCCCTTTTTTTTTTTTAAGGTATATCACTCGTCAGCGTTTTAGAAAAGTTCACGCAGAACCTCTTCCTTAAAAAATATTTATTAAAATTCAATTTGTATAACATATTTATATTCAAAAATGTAAATTTTTTAACATTCATCGAAAAAAACTGCTAAAAATCTACAAAGAAGCAAGATTTATGAGAGACTATTTCTTGTGGTGGAAGGATATTCAGCAGAAATTTCTGCAAATCTGCACATTTATTAAATTTAATGTCTTGAAACTTTAGCCTCACATACTTTTACTCGGAGAATATTTTCCATTGTGATATTGCAGGAATATTTAATATAGGTCTTAATTTATATTTTTAGAACAAGTTTTACACCTTCCCTCAACAAACTTTGCCAAGAAAAGAAGATATATTAAAGAAGTCAAGATAAAAGTTACACCATTTTTTGCCTGAAAATCACATATTTCGACAAATATTTCAAAATTAACATCACTGACCCCACCTTTTTCTTTCGTTATTTCAAACTACTCGATACTTGTGACTGATCAGCACTTAAGTCGTAAAAAGTTTGATATAAGAAAAATTTTTATTGCCTATTAAGTTTTTTAATACCCCAAATATGTTATTTTTTTAGTGCAAAAAGGTCACACAATAATTTACGCGCATTAATTTGCAAGATTTGTTTAATGATAAATATTATTCAAACTATTTTACGTAAAATAAGATTATATTTATTGCCATGCTTACATCTGATCAAATATAATAAGGGTTAAAGTAATTAACCAAAGAGATTAAATTTAAGTGCAAAAAGGTCAACTTAAATGTACCGTAGATCAGTAGGATGCACACTGACCCCCTATTTTCTTTGCGATTTTGAGTTACACTTTATGAGTACTTATCCAAAATATACTTCTAAAAAAATCCTTGATATAACAAATTTCAGGAGTGACTTACCTTAAATACTTTTTTTTTTTTTACTAAATGAAAGTATTCAGCATGTGAAATGAAAAATGTATGAGGTTATAAAATCATCATTACAGTGCGATAAACATTCTATATAAAAAAATCTTCTATACACATAATAAAGAATAAGCAATCAAATCTTTATAATTATGCATATTGACATACATGTATTTTATTTGCTTCAGTATACATGTATACATTTAATAATTCTACAAATTCAGTCAGGGGGAGCCGACTTTTTCCCTAAGCGGGGAACACGAATTCTCTGAATTAGCTTGTTACTGACAAACTTAGAAAATTACTGACAATGTGCTATCTTTACTGAAAAACTTAGACAATTACTGACCTTTTTGCTGCCGGTGCTGATAAACTTAGACAATTACTGACCCGTTCACTGTCCCTGCTGAAAAACTTAGACAAGTGCTGACATTTACTGATAATTATGTCCCTATTGTTCTCGCTCTCGAGGAGGCTGCAGAGATGTGAAATTGATTTTTTATTTTTATTTTAAAGAGATTTTTTTTTTTATTTTTAATAAAATAATTTCATATCTAAATGATCAAATGACAGTTTTGAAAAGCTCTAATTATATAGAAGAAATATTATCATTCTCAGGCTGGGGGTAGCAACAGTGATATGAAAATTTAATGTGTCTGTTATTGTACTTTTAATTTAGAAACAGTCTTATTTTAAATTATTTAAAACAAAGTTTCAGTTCTCAGAAAGAATACTTATTATTGATATCATATCTGTAAAATAATTCATGACACAACGCTTATTAATTAGATAATTACAGTGTATGTGTGGAATAAGTTTAGATAAATGTGTTGAATAATTTCACTTCATCCTTATCCCTGTTCACTCAATTTATATAAATTACCGGTAACAAGATACAATGTAGTTTTCATCATATTATTCTTTTGCAGACAGATGCAAAACATACCCGTATTTAAAAGTATAGTTGCATGAGTATTTCCTGTTTTCATCGATCGGATTTTTTTTTACAATTTATAACAAAAAGACATCTTAAGTTCTATAAAAATCTAAATAAATTCTAATCAAATTTGAATTATAACTTACCGGTAATTTTATTTCTAAATTGTCTTGGACATCTGTTCAAGTCATGCATGTTACATGTACATATACCGCTGTATGGGATTTCCGGTTTGAATCGATCGATTATAAATGACTGCGAGTTTTCTACTGAACGTGAGAAACACGGTTAATTTCTAGCGCTTCAAAATATAAACTGAGCCCGGCAATTTTGGTCATAAATACATTATTTTATTAAAAAAAAAAAAAAAAAAAAAAAGGTTTATCGCTTACAATATTAGCACTTGTGCATATACTAGCCCGAGGTTAACATGAAAAACGCAATATTTAGTACACATGAAGATTTATTTTGCATTGCACAGATTCCTCTGACCACTTGGTACAATCTACAATTGTAATTATTATATTTTAGGTTTGATTAATACTTTACAACTGTCTTTTTTAATAAGATGAACATTTTTAATGTTCACTGAAAGTCTCCACCGTCTAACGTGCCGAGTTGCCGTTTGTTTCTCTCTCTCTCTCTCTCAGAGAAGTAAAGAAAATATACAGTTATGGAATTATTTTCAGCCTTTTTTTTTTAATTTGATAAACAAATCTTTACATACATGAAAGTGGCAGCACATTAATTATTGTTTTCCTACTTCACTGTCCCGTAAATTTTATATCGCACGATAACCCAACTTAATCATGTTAACTGAAATGATTAGGAAGATCCCCCTTTCCCCCGAAACCATAATTAGTAGTGATTTCTTCATTTTATCATTTTGTTTTTTAACTGCAGCTAGATCTGAAAAGTTTGTGTCTTTCCCGAATCAGATTTTCACATTTTATTGTAGGAAATGATACATTTTAATATATGAAACTTCATTTAAATCAATTACATTTTCAAAAATAACTTATTTATTCTAAAAAAGAGATTGAAAATTGCGTATTTCAAACATGTATGCCTGTGTTGAGTTGCTTAAAACTTTGTTGAAAACAGACAGGTATACCTGTCGCCGTAATGTTGCGTAACTAACTTCCTGGGAAATCCGACGAGTGGTCTTCTGTATAATCCAGCAGTGACAGTCTCATTCTCCCGCTACCGTACACACTCGGATCGCCTCAGACGACTACACACAGGTGTTTTACTGAGTTTCTGATTGTGTGTTCAATAATTCTGATGATTCTCAGCTTACAAATTTAAATCATTTTGGACGAATAAAATAAGCACATTAATATAATGTACAGTTATTGTAAAATGAATAGGTACTGAACAAGAAATTCCTGATAATTATACACTATGAGTGGTCGTTTATTATCTTTTTTATGTAAATGGCGTTAAGATTGATAAAACCTTTTTATGGTGATTCTTAAAATAAATCCTCGGAAAATAAAAGTTAGATACAAAAGAAATGGATTTTGATGCATACTCAGGAATCTATAGGGGCCTAAACGAAAGTTAGTATATACATGATGATTATTAATATGTAACTGGTAGGTCCACGATAGAGTTATACATACAAATACGATTAGCTTAATATATTGTATCGGTTAATTTACCAGTATAGCGAATTAGAGTTAGAATGTTTTACTGCACCATAAACTAACGAAATGTACACATTTCAGTACGACATCAAAACCTCACAATTCAACCAAGCGAGAAACTGACAAAAATTCGTTCGATTTTATTGACAGATCAATCGTCAGCACAAAAAATTAAAATTAAGATTATTACTGGTTCACAATCTTCACAGACATTGTAAATTATTACCCAAAACACCTTTGAAAAAACTATCGGAATACTCTCTTTCCCATGTAATTATTTGATAATTCGAACCTTGAAAAGTTTGTCAAGTTACGAACGTTCGTAAGCGGTAGGGTAGCGTATCAAAAGAGCTGATTTTAAACAGATTGATGTCAATTAGCTCTCTTTTAGTGTTATCATATGTAGGACTACCACATTTATGATTCATCAGTGAGACAGTATTACTTTTATTGACCTGCATGTGTGCCATATTTTGAAAAGTTATAATACATCTTGATTAAAGATCGCACATGTCATGCGCCAACCCCCAACCCCCCTCAAATTAAATATCACTTCAAAGAGTATTATTTTACTTAGCTTGAAAAGCATGAATTGCCGTCAATATACATGCTAAATTTCTTTTAAAAAAATATTTATTCATTTATTACCGGCCGCCAGGAGGCGGTCGGTTATTACCGTCTTCCTTGGAAGACGCTATTGTATAGTTGAAGTTTTTTACAGTCTTCGGACTATGCACTTCCTCTCTTTTGTGATTGGTAGAAATTGCATGATGAGAAAATTTTCAATTATTTCATTGGATGAAATGCTGTTCAAGGCAAGGGAGATAACTTTCTGATGATCTATTTTTCGTACGACTTAACAATTTTGCAACATTTCCAATCTTAAAAAAATGACAAAACGAACAACAAAATCAGCAGTAATTATTTCTTAATAACATGATATTTTTTATAGCAATAAATAAAAAGGTCTCTTTAATTTCATTATAAATAAAATTTAATAGTTATTGCTTGCAGGCTTTACAATTTGTTATTATTCTTTTCCCCTTTCTTGTTTGAAGAGTGAATGGGAATCAGCCGAGGTTTGCCGAAAGCTCTCGGCCAGTCAAAGTTTACGGAGATGACCGAGCGACAACCATGGTAGGGCTAATGCCCGTAAAAAGCTAATTTAGAAATACAAAATCAAGAAATTCAAAAGAATTACACGGCCTGTTAAGTGTAAATCTGTTTACTGTTTAAAATTGTTACTAAAGACGGTTAGCTTTTTTGAAAAGCTCTACTTGTATGATATGAAAGTTTTAAGTCGCCGTGCGTTTCTGCGGAGTTAGAACAATTTGAATAAAAAATATTTAACATTCATGTATAGAATATTAAGAAAGCGTGTCTAAATGTAAAATAAAAACGCATAATAATCATAGAATTAAAATTTTGTGAATAATGGGTTAAATGTTTCATCCAATCCTGATTGACAAACTCCGACGTAACTGAAGTGCGGAGAAATAAGCACACATGTTGGGCATAGTCTAAAGCAAGGACCGCGTTATATACATGTCTAAACAAACTTTACTTTCTCTACTTCAACAGGTTTTGTTGTATATATAATTTAAATTGACGTGTAAATATAAATATACATTGTACTTTTATTACGGAAATTTTTCAAAAATATGATTTAATCTTAATTTATTATCAGACAGAATATTAGGAGATTTTTCTCCAACAGACAAGGATAAAGCGCGTTTTACAACATGCCAAACCTTTTCCCGCTACATCTCACACCAAAACATGTAGTGGCGGATCTAGAGGGAGTTGGGGGTTTCAACATCCTCTGAGCGAGCGAGGAGCCCAACATAGTTGAAAACTTGTTACGTTTTATTTAATGTTAAACTATCTCTAGTTAGATGAGTTTAAACGTTAGTTTTAATGGTTAAGTGTTAAAGTTCGTTTATAAACTTACTGAGTGCGGGGACACAGAGGGCTATGAGTAAGTTGCTTAAATACATTTTACATGTAGCAATGTACATGTATTGTGTACTGAAGAAAATCCTGGGATGTTGCATTCAAATGTTTAATGTCACAGGGATATATATTAATTAACAGATAAATATAAGAATTCAGTTTCTAATTTATTGTATGAAAGAATTAATTGGTTTGCGGCCGATTTTTGACGCTTGCGTCAATATGTTTCTTGTTTATTTATTTTATCACACAATACAGATCGAATGAGTCGCCGTACATTACAAATCATGACTACAGTTACAAATTTCAGACATAGAAATCGACCTGGAGATGTTTTCTGTTAAAAAAAATTAAATGGGGATTAATTAAATAAATGAATATTAAGGATTAATGAATATGAATATAGGCTAGCAAACAAAAAAAGAAAGAAAGACATCATTAAAATTACATTGCAAATTAAAGGAAGATAAATAAATAAATATTATTTTTTTTATAGTCGGGAGGAAAAGAATTCATGGCTGTAATATGCTGTAAATATTGTGCTTCTGAACAACACAAAAATAATTTTATTAATTTCTTTTCTGCTGAAAAACTTTGAAGTTTTCTATATTACCTTATGAAATTTTTTAAGACACATAATTCTTCCATAAATTGATCATACAATCTTTTTATAAATATCATTGGGGCATACTGTAATAACATATATTTTTTAATAATAAATAAAATTATTCACTAAAAAATACTTTAAAAAAATCAAATAAACCTTCTTTGAAATAAAAAAAAAATCAATTTCACACCACTGCAGCCTCCCCGAGAGCGAGAACAATAGGGACAGTAATTATCAGTAAATGTCAGCACTTGTCTAAGTTTTTCAGCAGGGACAGTAAACGGGTCAGTAATTGTCTAAGTTTATCAGCAATTACTAAGATTTTCAGCACCGGCAGTAAAAAGGTCAGTAATTGCCTAAGTTTTTCAGTAAAGACAGCATATTGTCAGTAATTTTCTAAGTTTGAAAAAAATGGGAATGTCAGTACATTTTGGACTTAATAGTGATTGTACTTGACAAATTTTACATATAATGTTAGAAACAATTTGATACATTTTGTGGACCACAGAATTGTCTGAAGTAAATATCTAATCTCATCACTATTGTCTCTGAAAAACTGGAGTATGTCCCACAAATTTCCTGGGTTAGGCTCTAGTTCTTTAGTTTCCACTGCTCCCTCTAGCGCCGTTCTATTTCCTCCACCAGCTTGCCATCGCTGGCGTCTGTCAATGCATCTATCACAGACCTCTGTTCTGCTGCTGTAAAAACGATCGGGTAGGGGTCGGTGGCACCAGCGGCATTCACGTCCTCCCTCAGCGCAGGATCGACACATTTTTTTCCTGGGAGCAAAGGTTTCATCTGGGTACACCAGTTGCATTTGCCGGGTGATGATTCTCTCGCCGATGCACTCTCTTCAATTTGAGCGGGGTTCTCTGCATCCTTGAAACTATTTCCGTTCTCTGCATTTTGAGCCGTTTCATCAGTACTCTCCGCATTTTTTGCGATGGCTTCTGTACTATGGGCGGAATTATTTTCTGACAATCTTGGTCATTTCTCCGGTGCGTCATGAAGTAAATCTACGACTTTTCTTTTCTTAGTTGACGCTGGTTCTTTGTTTTCCTCAATTGGATCCGCCCATGTTTCCTTTCCATGTGTCTCATATGTCGGTTAAAATTGTCTTTTCGATTAAAGTTTAAGGTTCATTAATACTCACTGATAAGAGAGATAACTCTTAATGACATAAATGTCTATTATTTCTTTATAAAGTTGTCAAGTTGAAATGTCTTTATTGGCCAAATTTGCCCCGCAAGCCATGATTTAATTGTTTGTATGTTAATCGTGACATACATTTCTTTTGGAAAATCATGAGCATTAAAGCAACATTTCATATGAGTAAGCAGAGGGTTTATGAACCTAAAATGGCAAACTGGACACTGACTTGCATAAGGTGTTCCATGAATAGTTTTCTTGTGTTTATTCAAATGACATCGCTATTTAACTTTAACTTTTCAAGACTAAAGGTTTTGAAAATCTCGATGCATATAAAAACTACTGTCATATCGGAAAGTCCTCGGCTACTATTAATAAATACAATATGTTTCAAATGTAACGTCCTGCTTGTTACACGCCTGAATTCAGAATGCAGACTTCACATTCCACAGTTTAAAAGGCTGAGTACAATAGATCGTCAGTCAGTGTGAAGTCTATTTAATTCAGTGTGAGGGATGGTGAGGGATACCTTCTATTTTCTTATAGGAGGGATGGGTTGGGTTGAACTCTCCTTTCCCATTCATCAAATATGCAGGGGGGGGGGGGCACTAATTAAACTCCCAACTTGAAAAAAACCACCTATTTTGCGTTGTGGGTGGATAATCCTTGACTTTTAAAACTTCATACCATATGACTTTTCATACCAACTTTACACAAGTCTTTTTAAGGGGGGGGGGGGGTTCATTTCACCTTTACTGGGTTAAGTATAATCAGTAGTTATACATTCAATAACTGCAAATTTCAGGATGGGTCTCTGGATTGGCTTCGTGCATGAATGCATTAATCTAATGAGGGAAAAACGCATTACCAGTCTTATCCTCTATTGACAAAACAGCCTCATGCGTTAATTTATTAACACGTATGTACCAGGTATAAAACGCCCTAAAACTGTGTATTTACATACATTGCTTGGATTATTTTGCTAAAAGCTGAGCTGACCTTAAAAATTCACGTAGATTTTATTTATGCAAAAAAGCCTAAAGCGGAAGTAAAAAAGTTAAAATTCTGACACAAAGGGAACCAGTATGCGGCAATACATCGTGGAATTCAGATATTAAGGTAAGTTTTATAATTAAATTAAATCAAATAATAAAGCTTATTTTTCCGGAATGAGATCATTATTTCCTATGTTATTAAAACGGAGGAATTCAAGTTACAAATAATGCATGCAATCATTGGTTGAAAAAAATTTAAAAGTGGAAATGTAGCAAAAGTAATTTTTTTGATATGTCAATAAAAAAAACGACAAATACATGTTTAGGTGCAACTGAAAACTAAAGCAAATATGCACAAATGTGCAAAATTTAAAATATTTCTGTAAAACAATTTCATCATCTATTCATGATGAGTATACTACTGTAAATAACATAGATCGTCTGACAATTTTGGTACTTGTCAAAATGTACAAAATCTCAATGCCTCAACGTATCCGATTGCAGCATGGATTTAAAGTTTTATTAAGGGCTTAAATATCTTCAAATTGGAATAATTGTATCTTATAGAGCTCTGGATTCTATTGTTCAATTAAATTTATTATATGCACAGTAGCATTATTTCATGTTGCATTATTTAAGGAATGAACCTTATTTTAACCTTTGTTTATATAATAGTGTTGTGTTTTGCGTGCACTATGCCTTAGTAGTAGTAAGGGTTTGACTCGCCTCCGGCTCGTGCACTATGTGTCAAACCCTGACTACTATTTAGGGATAGTGTACGCAAAAAAAACCCCCAAACAAACAAAACAACAACACCATTGCTATTATGATGTTGACTGTGGTATAAAATGACAATATTTCCTCCATTTCCAATGTTTCATCACATCTCACAGTTATGTAAGTACAGCCCTATTATGACGTCACGTTGTGCTACCTATACGTAATGTAATCTGTTCTCTTTTATTATTCCAAGCATTAGGTATAATATACATATATAACATTTTTGAAGAAGTTTTCCCATTATATCACAAATATAATATTTTTATCCATATGCCCTGAAAAACTGCCGAATCACGCCGGATACAGTTATGTTCCACCGGAAACAGTTATGTTGCCCTCCCGAACACAGTTATGTTCCCTCGCGTGCAATCATTCTGCATATTAATTACGTCGGGTTCGAAATTCACAGAGGCAGTTGCTAAGCAAACGTAAACAGTTCCACGAAAGTTAAAAAGTCGAGACAACGTCTGCAATTTGTTTATTTGAATTCAGAGGAATTAAATAAAAATTCTTTAAATACAACAAAGGTTATCAACAGAAGTGTCAGCATCCTAAAGGACGGGATATTTCGGAATTATACTTAACGTACATTATACAATTATTGCTGGTTTTTGAGGTCAATACAATGATTTAGCCATCTGAGGAGTACAATATTCATCGAGCCCGAAGGGCGAGGTGAATATTGTACTTCGAAGATGGCTAAATCATTGTATTGACCGAAAAAACAGCAATAATTGTTTTATTATATGATTCACTGATAAAATGATACAGCTCATTACGTGTTTGCATTTTATTAAGTCCTAGCCAAATACAAGAGAGAAGCATAATTAAAATGTGAATAAACCTTACTAGTCGTATCAATTTGAAATGTTTTTTTAATCAATTTTAGTTGCCATGAAAGAAATATATAATGTCAGTCTTTTTTATATAGGATAGATTTTGAAAGGAAGGAGTATTATCCACAGGCGCTTGTTTCATACAGTGAGCTTAGTTTTCTACTATATAATAACACAAGGTATCCATCTTTCTCGAGACCAAAAATGTAGGTCACCAATTCAAACCCCTTTTTTATTTATTATCCGCCGCTGGCAACAAAAAACCCACATGTAATGGTTAGCGGAATTCCCCTTCTTGGACCTCATGTATATTTCCTTACCTCAACCCCTCGCGAACTTTGACATTGACCATAAAATTACACGCTTCGTCAATCGAAAGAAAAAGTACACCTCTAAACAGCTCAGCACTTCCGGTTTGGCAACCGCGATATGATTCACAAGTTCTCATTGGCTACTGGTACTCTCGGGAGTTTTCCATGCAATTGTACAAGGCACAAGAGAAAACCGAAATATTATTTTGGCGCAAATTTGAAAATCTATATTGTTCTAGGTTTTCTGTCAAATATTTTGTAAGATGACACCGTGTTGGTGATTTTAAAGATGATTTGATAGTTATTATTTAAGCAAAAATATTTTGTTAAGGACCCTCTCTACACCAGAGTAAAATGTACCAGTAGCCAATGAGATCTTGTGTTTTATATCGCGATTGCCAAACCGGAAGTGCTGAGCTGTTTAGAGATGTACTTTTTCTTTCGATTGACGAAGCGTGTAATTTTATGGTCAATGTCAAAGTTCGCGAGGGGGTGAGGTAAGGAAATATACATGAGGTACAAGAAGGGGAATTCCGCTAACCATTACATGTGGGTTTTTTGTTGCCAGCGGCGGATAATAAATAAAAAAGGGGTTTGAATTGGTGACCTACATTTTTGGTCTCGAGAAAGATGGATACCTTGTGTTATTATATAGTAGAAAACTAAGCTCACTGTATGAAACAAGCGCCTGTGGTATTATCAGGGAAAAGTGACTGCCAAAAAGTAAAAAAAAAAAGGTTCAGTAAAAGTGTTGGAGGGGGGGGGGGGTCCTGCATCCCCTCTTACCCCCTTCACCTAAAATATATATTCGCTTATGTTTTGTTCACATGAAAATAAAACTCAGTCGTTTAATAAAATAGCTTTCCAGAACAATTTGTATCAATTTGGAATTTCCCAATCTATTTTTAGATCAATGTAGAGGAAATAAATCCTTGTATTGACCTGGAACGTCACGTGCAGGTCAATACAACGTAATATTTTTCTAACATAGTTGGATCTCAGCCAATCAGAGAGATGGAAATTATTCAATCATATAATAAAATTTATTATGTGTATACAGTATACATAGTGTTCAATAAATCAGGCGCGGATCCAGAAATTTTTTCCAGGGGGGGGGGGGGGTCCACCCCAGTCAAAAAAAAATTTCAATCCCAGAAATTTCTTGACAAGCAAAAAAAAAAAAAAAAAGTTTCGCCCAAACGTCAAAAACATATTCATACCAAATCAAGCACAATGCCGAAAATGTAAAGAAAATCCAATAAATAAGGTAAAATAGAGTAAACATTTGATGAGAACAATATGAAACAGGCTTAAGTTACACCACTTTAATTAAATATATAGCGCTTCATAAAAAAAAAATCCTTCGTGACGATTCAATCCGATTTACACAATAGTAACATTCATTCTCCACGCATGGAAACATTTTTCTAAATATTTATATTTTACAATTTTATATCGACAAAATCAATTAAGGAATGAATTTAATACTACCCATTTTATACGGTATAAACTGGGTTGGGGCAGTTTACGCTTTATAAACCGCAAAGCGGTTTATAAAAAAAGCGTAAATCATTGCTTATAATTTAATTTTCATTTATTTGATGTAAGAAAAAAGATGATTGTTCTAACAAAATGACTTCAATTTGTACAAAATTTGAATGTTACGTCAGGCGGATTGATACGTTTTTGACGCAAGTCATTGTGACGTAGGCAACCCATTTTATACGATGTTAAGTATTTTTTTATCCAATCAAATACAGCGTTACAACCAGAATAAAATTATTCAAAGATATAAACAGAGCGAACTCAGTAGTAATCATCATATTCGCCGCATCGTGACGTCACAATCGTGGAATACGACGTGAAAACATTCGACACACCTCGGCTGATTACATCTAGATGTAGGGTACGGTAGTCAGCCGAGGCTATCCGAATGCATGAAACACGACGTTTTGTTGCAGGGCGAACACGACAGTCACGTAACTGCCGCGGCCAATCACATTCCTTTTTTACTTGTGGTTATTTATATGAGGTATTATAATGAACAATATTTACATTTGCTAATTTTTCCCTTGAATAACACTATTTGAACAAGGTGTTTTTACATCTCGGTAAAACATGTTTATCATGTGACCATAAATTGATTGTTAAGTCATAAGCGATCTACGTAATTTCAAAGTGACGTCATAAATGAACGACGTCGATATACCGTAGAGCTTTGAAAAAAATTAAAATCTCGTATGGATTTTAAACTTCAGTATGTTACTATTTTTAATAAATCAGTCACAAATGTAAATATAAGTAATAAGGTATCATTTTTTGATGTAAAACAATTTGGCACATGATCAAATCTTCCATAAAGCCCTTCGGGTTGATGAACAATAAATGTGCTATTTCCCTCGTACCCATTCCATAACTGTTTTATTAATACCAAAACAATCATAGGCGTTTTATTAATTTTTACCACATGTTCCGAGATTTAAAAAAAAATACTGTGCGATGCCTAATTACAAATGCATGCGATTTAACACACTGTATGATATGTAATGCATCGTGTCCTAAAACAATTAAATTATTTTTAAAAAGCATTATCACTGAATTTCGAAGAATTATCGTTGTCTTCCTTTTGCTAGAATTCAAGTATGATGTTGACATCGCATGTTTTGACGTGATAGTATGGAACGCCATGGCTGCCTTATATTAGATGATTATATTATATGCTGTGCTTCTTATATTATATGCTGTGGTTTTATAATTATATGCTGTGGGTTTATAATTATATGCTGTGGGTCTATAATTATATGCTGTGGGTCCATTATTATATGCTGTGGATCTATTATTATATGATGTGGTTTCATTATTATATGCTGTGGTTTCATTATCATATGCTGTGGGTTCATAATTATGTGGGTTCATAATTATATGCTGTGGGTGTATTGTTTCATATTCTGTCGGTTTATTGGAAACTAGCTATTCGAATCTGGACTTCTGTTTTTTTAGTTTACTTGCTCAAAAAATGGCGGCAACTGTACCAGGCCTAACCGTAATAGGAATGAGAGAGTGGAGTGCTGAATCAATCGGCAATCCTCGGCTGACTCCACTACGCTCCATTCAAAATTCGGATGTGATTAGTGGAGGAATACGCATCAGATCCTAACATTTCTCAGGCACGTAGCAACGGGGGGGGGGGGGGGGGGGGGGGGCATGCCCCCCCCCCCACTTTTTTCCCAAACATTACCTTTGCTATAGAATATGTCCATTGAAAACATGGTTGCCCCCCCCCCCCCCCCCCACTTTTTACAACAGTATATAGCTAGCAAGGAAATAAAGAAAAAAATTGGAAGTTAAAGGAAGATCACATGACTGAATCAGCAAGATGGTAGATCACCGTTGACGTCCGAGGGTATGTGCGAGGTACGAGTCATCCGAGGAACTCCGAGTGGTGCTGAATAGGAAGGCATTACCTGATTGGTTTAAATGAGGTACATGTATATTATGTTTTTTTAAATTTTTTTTAAATATAAAAATATTAATGTTTGAAATAAATGAGTGAATGTATGAATATTACAGAAATATAGAAATACCAGGGAAGACAATAGGAGCAGAGGTTGATTTTTTTTTGGCAGAGTGTTATTTACTGGCGGTTACTATAAGTTAATTTTTAATTTTAAAAAGCTGCAGTTTTGACCTATAAACGCCATGGGACCCTATATTTTTTTTTCGGGGGGGGGGGGGGGGGGGTATAAGCGCCGGGAATAAAGTTTCAAACGATTCCAAGGCATTGTTTGAAATTAAATTAGTATAATAGTGAGAGGACAAAGGGTTTGTATAGAGTTCTGTGGGAAAATAATTGGTACTCTTTTCCTTACAGAGATCTTAATTTTTAAAATGTTAAGTGAATTTAAGGTCAAGAAAAATGATATTTTATTTATTTGACGACACACCGAGAGGAAATATATATGTATATATAAAAAAGAAAAGATTTGTTTTTGGTGTGTTGAGATTTGAGAGGAGTTATGTCCTTTGTTAAAAGGGGGGAGGGTAGTGAGAAGAATGTAGATATTAGCATAGGCGTCGGAACCGGGGGGGGGGGGGGGGGGGCTAGGCTAGGGGGGTTTCGCCCCCCAACTTTTTTTCCAAACATATACTTTGTATAGAAATTGAAAATTGTTTCTTAGGTTTAGCCCCCCCCCCCCCCACTTTCCACAGATACGTCGCAGTATAGGTTAAAAATGGGGAAATTGGTGGTGTTTGGAAAAAAAAAATTAGGTACTAAAAAAGTTTGTCGAACCTAACCACTCCCCCCCCCCCCTCCCCCACGACACGAAATAGAATTTTCGTGATTAGGCCATTTTCCTTTTTTTCTTCTTTTTTTGCTTGTCAGATTTTTAGGTTTTTTTGATGGAATATTTTTTTATCACTTAACCCCCCCCCCCCCCCACTTTCAATTAGCTTCCGACGCCAATGATTAGTATAGCGTGGTGCATTTGATAATATCAGAGGAAGTAAGTAAGTTAACAATGTGCATCAGATTGCTCTTAATATGATAAATATTTGTAGTGTATGGCATCGTTTGAAACTTTAATCCAAGCGCTTATAAAAAAAATCCCCCCAAAATATAGGATCCATGGCGTTTATAGGTCAAAATTGCAGTTGATAAAAATTAACTTATAGGTACCGGCAGTAAATAACACTCTGGCCCCCCAAAAAATCAACCACAACTCCTACAATCTCCCCTGGTATTTCTATATTTCTGTTATATTCCTACATTCCATAAATAAATCAACCCCCGCTCTTACCGTCTCCCTGGTATTTCTATATTTCTGTAATATTCATTATTTCAAACATTAATATTTTTACTTAAAAAAAAAAAAAAAAAAAAAAAAAAAAAAAAATTACAAACATGTTCCTCATTTAAACCAATCAGGTAATTCAGCACTCCACTCTCTCTCATTCCTATTACGGTTAGCCGCCATTTTTTGAGCAAGTAAACTAAAAAAAACTAGAGGTCCAAATTTGAATAGATAGTTTCTAATAAACCGACAGAATATGTAACAATACACCCACAGCCCACAGCATATAATAACGAAACCACAGCATATAATAAAAGATCCACAGCATATAATTATAAACCCAAAGCATATAATTATAAAACCACAGCATTTAATTATAAACCCACAGCATATAATTATAAAACCACAGCATATAATAATAGATCCAAAGCATATAATAATAGATCCACAGCATATGATAATAGACCCACAGCATATAATAATAGACCCACAGCATATAATAATGGACCCACATCATACAATAATAGATCCACAGCATATGATTATGGAACCACAGCATATAATAAAAGAACCACAGCATATAATATTACAAACCCACAGCATATAATAATAGACCCACAGCATATAATTATAGAACCACAGCATATACATGTAATATAAGAACCACAGCATATAATAACAAACCCACAGCATATAATTATAGACCCACAGCATATAATTATAATCCCACAGCATATAATTAGAGACCCACAGCATATAATATAATCATCTAACATAAGGCAGCCATGGCGTTCCATATGATAGTTACATTGCTAATAACATGATGTCACAGACTCGAGATCCCTTGAACGCTCCGCCAACTGAACATTTTGATTGGTTAAAATTACAAACAAGTTGCTGTCCTTTAACAGGTCGAGACCACTAGATTTTCTGACGTCAGCATAAATTTGCATGTAAACTAGCTATCTGTTTACTTTACTCACTGATGAATGAGTCGCAGTGCATTGTGGGCTACTACGAGTACTCAGCTGTGTTGAAAATAAAGGCTAACTTGAATTGTCCCTTGGAAACTTATTTTCAATTCTTTTTTGAGATTTATGGAAGAAATATTTAAAATGATGTATAATCTTTCATTTCTATGCTCACATTTACAAAATTTGCTTTATGAAGCCTTATATCAACTTATAATACATCGGCCTAAACCTTTGTCTCACTTAAAGTGTTTAAAATTCTGGCCTTTTCTATGAACCCGGTATTTTGTTTTATTTTTCATAGACTTTCTGTCCTTCAATTGTATTCTCAATCAAGTTTGTTCTTGTGGTAAAGATATAAAAAAAAGATTGCATATGGTAAATCCTTTGTATAACTAGTCTGCAATCAAGTGAAACGATATCCCAGTTTCAGGACAAGATCCGTTCATTCAATATACACTTAAACAGTTCTCCTTTGCGATGTACTGCATTGAATAGTAATCTCATTCATTTGCGATGTACTGCAGTGGATAGTAATCTCATTCATATGTGATTAAATTGATACCTAAGAAATTAAGCCAGCCATTTGAAACTCTTCTGCCATCTTTTCTATGCCTACTAATATTACTACCGAGATCATTGACCTGGACCGTAGACACGGTGTAGTACCTAAACGGTTGCTATCAGAAAAAATTGCGCGTTCTTTACTGCTATCCGAAAGTTGAGCGGTTGCTAGTGGAAAAAAATGGACGAAATTGTAAGTATTTTTCTTCGCTGGCTCAACAAAATGGTCAATAATTCAATTATTAAAGTTTAGCCGCTTGGTGTTTCACCCTTACGGAACGCAACATACCTTTTAAAACTAACATGTTTATTTAGAATTTAAATGAATTAAAGGATTGCTGATATATAAGACGAAAACTGTCGAAAGCGTTGGACACATTAACATGCACGTAAGAAATATAGTGAAATTTCGTCAAATTTTTTAGATATTTGATAAAAATGAATCGACAGTTCGTTGTGTATTTGTTAATATCATTTGTTGTTTAATAACATTGCCCGCTTTGATGGGTTTCTTTAGATCTAGAGCGTTTTTATTAGGAGAAACGTATGTTACGGCTACTATTGGACAACAGCACCGGTTACTATTGGAAGAGGTTTAAGTTTTCAAATTTTATGAAATCACATCCTCAATTTACATCTGTTATGCAATTATAGTTAAGGAAACTACATTCTAAATGTTCCTTCTATATTCTTTCTAAATGATTGACTTGTCGTGTATGTTACTTTCGATCCTATTGTTTATATCATGTGAATAGTACTATACACATATGCGTCGGAACAGGGAGGGGGGCTTAGCCTTCCCACTTTTTTTGCAAAGATACATGCATACATAATATAGGCATTGAAAACTGGGGCGAATCTAAGTTTTATTTGTTTAGCCCCCCTTTGCTTCCAACGCCAAAGGTACATGCATATACAAAACTGCTAGCCATTAAATCATGTGACCATTGAATTTATTATATTCCACCTGTGTAATTATATGATTGATAAAATGCACGGCTTTTTTAATGTTTGTGAATTGATAACATTTTGTTATCCACGAATGGTCACTTTTAGTCAAAGTAATTAAAAAACCCCACAGATTTGGAGTTTACAAAATCATAATTATCGAACCACAGATCACGGGAGATTAGATTTTCTGAAATGTTTATTTAGCCTACCTATCCAAAAATAAACCTACAGATTATTAATCTCTATCTGATAAAAAATATCTAAATACATGTATGAAAATGAATAAACCCCACATAAAGTTTTGGTGTCCAACATCGATAATTACTCCAGTAGAGTGCACATGTGCACAAGAGGAAAACGAAGACAATAATGTTTGTTCATATGAGCTTACATTATCGTCCACGTTTTGTGTACGTAGGACGTTCATATGATGTACATGTTCGTTGAAGGAAAAGGCCTGTTGACTTTCTTCCAAGCACACACACACACACACACACTTTTTATTGCAGTATAATCAAAGAAGGATAGGTGCTAGCGCGTGAAAAAATGTTACTGAAAGCAGTTCGACTATTTCCCTTTTTTCCATGTCAGTTCTTTTATAGATTTGAACTCCCCTCCCCCCCCCCCCCCCCACCCCCCACACCCGCCTTTTAAAATCGAAATTACGTCCCTGAGTTAAGTCGGTAAAAGTCCATTGCAAATATAATAGATATCGTATTTCACATGCTATTTGCAGCGTAGTATCGTTTTTGAAAGTGGGGGTCAGCCAGAGAATTTTTTTTTTCACTTACCCGTAAAAGTTGACATGACAAAAAAAAAAAGAAAGAAAAAGAAAATTGCCCAAACACCAAATTCCTATTTCGTGTGGGGGGTGGGGGGGGGCTTTTTTTCAATGACAAGTTCCTTCAGTACCAATTTATCAGCATTCAAAACTACATTTACCTTATATAAATTTCCTGTAATATACAGTAGGGGGACCAACCTTACAATTAACATTTCCTATAGTAAAAGTAAGGTTGGGAAAAAAAAGTGGGCAGCCCCCCCACCCTCCCCCCGTTGCTACGTGCCTGATTTGGGATATTTAACATGTATATTTTAGGCATTTGCTGCCAGAAGTTTATTTAATATTTAATTGATGGAAATAAGAGTAATTTTCAAATAGCAACCGATGAGATGTTTTCAGTTTATAGCAGGTGCAATAATATATGCTAAGACTCTGATAGCAACCGTAACTTTAAAAAAATCGTGTTTCATCCAAAATCTCTTTCAAAATACACTTTTGAATATTTTTAAGCATTTGTAAGTATTATTATAGATTGATGCATCTACACATACCACAATAAACACAATCTGAGTAATAGATGATTTTAAAAAACATGAAAACTGGGTGTGTATTGACTTGGGATTTGATACAGGCTTCGGAGATTTTAATAATTTTAAATTATTAGAGGACTATTCTGCAAAATACACATAGCAACATTTATAAAAATGCCTTACTTGTTCCGTGCACCTCTTTTTTTCAATGACGACATTGATTAGGGGTCACGATTTCACAGTTTTACAACTTGTTCCAAGAGACTTCAACATATTTATTTCTGATAGCAGCCGTACAAATTTCGAATAGCAACAGTGAACGCTATTTTGTTCTGATAGCAACCGTTTAGGTACTACACCGTGGTAGAGTTTCATTTGTGTCAAATATATTTTCACTCACAAATAATATAATTATACAATTTATTAACTGATATTGTTTTATGACAATTAAGGGGTTTCTTCTCAGAGATGTCATCATGCTTTAATTTAGACATTTGTTTGGCACTATGAGGGATTGACTAATGAGCAGTGTGGGATCTTTTCCGTTATTACACCATCGTCTCTCATAATACGTGGCCAGGGTTTCTACGAGCCCATCCAAAATCTCCACCTAACTTTCATTTCAAAGTTTCGAGCTCTTCCTGAAGAATAGTTGCTACCTTGATTTAGAATTTTCGACTTATGTCCGACGCGGCTTAAACTCATGACCTCCCGATCACGGACAGAGCGAACGCACTAACCGACTGAGCTATTGTGACGTCATACAGTAACACCTCGGAGGTCAATGAGCTTAGTTCAGGTCAGGTATATAATCCGTATGGGTATACAGTATCTTAGGATTTCATTTTTATTAGTTGTTCATCTTATTTCAGGGACAACTGATATATAAAAGTACATTGAATTAAAATCTAAACGATGTATAAAAGAAACTTTTTGTGCATTAAGCCTAAATTTTATCACCCGGAACGTAAATCGTTATGACTAAAAGCAATCCCCGCGGTATAGATTTTCTCATTTGAAATTCTGTAGTTATCCTTTACCTTTAAAGAGCCACAAAGGTTTCTTCTGACAACAAACGTTTTGCAGCAATATTTGAACTAAACTCTTAAAAAAACCTTTTCGATAAATATGAATTTAAATGAGAGCAGACTTTTAATTGGAATTCCCGTGTTAAATTTACCGGTACAAGTTCTAACAACTACTTGCGTAGGTTTATAAATAATTATACACTCAATGTTACTCATGCATATGACACATGGATGGTTGCATCTTTACTGCTTCAAAGCATAATCTGCAGAGAAGAATGTTCATATATCCATGTCTACCTTTCCAGGATCCAGTGTTGTTAGAAAAACTTACGGACTTCTATCATATCTTTTTTTTTTTTTTACTAAAAGGCGCATTATATCAAAATCTGCAGTTTAATAAATTCAAATGCACTCTCATACATTTCCTTGATTTCAAACTCAGATTGTAAGAATTTGGTCACAGAACCATATGCATGTGTTTCTAACAGAAATTAAGTTTACGAAAAATTCTAGGTGTAGTGAATATTCATGTAGGTTTGTTCACATTTTTACAATGATCTGCTTACTTATGACTGATTGTAGTCTCTAAGCAAAATTGTTTAATTTTATCTCCGATTAGCCTTTAGATTTGTCAGTCTAAAAAATCGGGCTATTTCGATACATGTACAGCTGTAACCCATAACGGCCAGGACTTGACAACTATTCTGGATTTATACGGAAGAAATCTATCATGGGAAAAATAGATCTGATGGTACACGTGTAGCACAGCTCTGTAGTACGCAGATTTTTTTTTGTGTGGGAGCCTCCCCCCCCCCCCATTAAAAACCTTTGCTACAGACTTCTATCAAACAGTATTTTGATTGCTGAAATATTAAATTATTTTGATAGCCTATAGTTATGCTTAAAACTAATGCCGATGAAAACTTGTTCTATCTTTTAAAAGCTAGAACTAATCGTTGAATGACGTTTTTTAATCAAGTTGTCAAGTTACATGCATCTACATGTATATACTGCAAGTTCTTCCTACTTTTTAAAATGCTTGTGCCATAGAATTAATGTTTAGTTTGTATATAAAAGTATTTCTTGTATAAGTGAGAAAATCGGATCCGTCAATGAATATGTGGATTTAAAAGCGCGATTTGCCGATGAATGGCATATTCGAATAGAGCGAATTATTCTACGGGCAAGTTGCCTAAGGGACGAACTCTCTAGCATTCTCGCGCATGCGTAGCCTGTCGTTTGCCCATGGCATCCGGTTTAACCTCGCTTATATATTTACTGCGTGGACCTCAGGGTCCACGCAATAAATATTCAAGAGGGAGTAGTCCCAGATAGTAGCTCTGATTTTCCAGGGAGTAGTCTTCAGATGAGGACAATAGTCTCTTCTCGGGGAAATAGACAGTTTAATGGTATTAATTTTACTTCATATTCCATAACTGTTTTATCAAACAATTAATCATAGGCGATTTATTTTTTTTTTACCAGATATCCCGACATTTCACAAAACACTGTAGAGGCATAATTACAAATACATGCGGTTTAACGGATTGTATGATCAGTAATGCATCGTTCCATAAAACAATTAAATTATTTTTAAAAAGTATTTTTACTGACATCTCAAAGATTATCGTTGTCTTCATTATTGAATTCAAGTATGTGATTTTGACATCGCATGTCGAAATGTTTTGACTTCATAGTTACATTGAGCACTAATAACATGATGTCACAGACTCGGGACTCCTTTAACGCTCCGTCCACTGAATACTTTGATTGGTTTAAATGACTAATAAATATTCATGACAGAATATATACATTTGTGGTATCTTTCCATTATATAAATATACAGAGAGAAAATATCTTCAAATCTGTATGAAGTTTCTCAGAGGTCAGAGGTCAATACATGGCCGAATGACACAGTGCAATAATATCTACCGTTACTTATAAATATAAAATGACTTCTTTTCATGTATAAAAATAAAAAAATAAGCAAGTAAAATAATTGTTTTAATCAACGTAAACAAGTACTTCATACATTTTTTGACGATCGATTTAAACTGTGTACATGAAGAATATACCGACAGAATCTAGACCTTGTTTCACTTTTGTCGTGTGCACAGTTTCTATAACGTTATCCTTATTTTTGGTAGAATTTAAGTTAAATCTTTATGATATAGGCTAAAACTATATTTTTTCATAAAAATCTACTCACGGTAAATGTGTAAATCTATTGGAAAATATTAATGCAATGCAATCACGCCACAAACAGCTAAGAAAAAGTAGATTGAATGTTTTTGATCAAATTTAACTTTGATTGCAAATTAATTAGCTCGGCCAAGTGTCTCTATCCATAGAATCCTTTCATCCCTTTCAGACGACCGAAATTCCTCCAATTTTTGTCATCAATCTTTGGACGTATTTCTTGTAGCTTTTCATAAATAAAAGTATTCCCAGACAGGAATCTGTTCACTATTACTGATGACAAGTAGCCTTTGACAAAATATTCTCTTCAAAAATGAATTCTAAGCCTGACAAATTCGAATTGTAACCGCCTTTCAAGCCAATTTAAACCTTGCGTACTTGCTTCGTCGCGTCAGGAAATAGTTTCCTCCCTCGGGGAACCATAAGCTTTTTATTTTCCTCGTATCCATTCCATAACTGCGCAGCTAGGTTAAGGACTGCCAAAGGTAGATTAGCATCTGCAGAGCTTAGTGTAATCAATTGTGACGTCACAGTGAAATTGCACACGAATGAATAATAAATGTCTTTTCCATACACTTTTACATATTTTTTTCCCCTAATTTTACATACAGTAATTTCCCCTAATTATTGTAAACATAAATTCATGCGTACCTTATCTTGTCATTACAATACTATTCGAATGTAAAATTAAGGTAGAGATTGATAGCTTGTCAACAAAAAAACTACCCATTGAATTTTTCTGAATTTTTTATATGTTTGTGTCGAGTCCTTGTTCTAAATCATATCAAAAATTCAAGGCAGGTCATCGGGCTAGTTTTAGAGAAATTTGACAATTTTGATATTGCCTTCATCAACCACCGAAGAGCTGAAAAAGCAGGGTAAAATAATATAAGAATATGATATGAAAAGGGCTGTAAATTTTTTATTGCTATATCAATTATCATTTGTCTTATATGAATTCAAACATCTGTCTGTATGGATTAATATTTGACATCAATCTTAAATTTATCAAGCATTGTAAGCAAAAAACAGAATTACATTTACCAAGATGCATGGTCAAATTAGGTTAAAATATTGCCTATTCATTGCACAAGGTCTCACACTTCTGCTTCCACTGTGAAAAAATTACCCATCAAATTTCTTTTTTTATTGCATATTATAGTTAGCCTATAAGTGTCTTAAATTTTAGAAAAAAATCATACTACATAATGGGGTTTAAATTCAACCTGGAACAAGTTTATTATCTTACACCCTACCCTACCCCCTTCCTTTAGAAGGAAGCAATTTTGAAGAATATGGTGACTAAGAGAGATTATGCAGAAATTATCAAAATATTTCACAGAAAAGGAGTAAATTCTTTGTAATATTCTTTTAAATTACATTTTGTATCACAAAAACAATTCATACATGTACACCTAGACACATGTTGCCCTGGTTGACCTTTTTGCACTTATATTAAAAAAGATAAGAAGTTTTCCTTATATCGTTCAAATTGACTTTGATAGATAGAATTAATCAAAATATTTCAAAGAAAATGAGTAAAATTCGAAGTAATATTCTTCTAAATTACATTCTTTATCACAGAAAACAATTTATACATGTACACCTGGACACATGTTGCCCTGCTTGACCTTTTTGCACTTATATTAAAAAAGATAAGAACTTTCCTTGATATCGTTCAAATTGACTTTGTAGATTTATTATACATATGATTCTTGGATGAATTATCAATGACAATAATGTTTTGACCAATTCCGTGCATAAGTAAACTGGTTTTATTTTCTTCCTTTGACAACAATAGAATGATTAATTTCACTTTTCTTTTATTAAACAATTCCTTTTTTATTCCAAATACATGTACAACATAAATAAGGAAACCCAGTGATTATGAAGTTTTGAAAATATTCAGATAAAAATGTGTTATGTATTACACTGTTAAATGAAGACTGCCTGGTCATCAGTTGTCAGATATTATTACATTAAAGCATGGTAAAAAAAATGCTAAATACATGGTAAAAAGTGCGGGAAAATTGGGTGATTTGGTTATCATTACATACATACAAAAACAGTGCAATAATTTACAAAAATACATACAATGTATACGAGGTAATAATTTGTAACTTTAAAGTATAGATTTTGCAAACAGATTCATAAAAGTTAGAGGAATTCCACCATAGACTGTATGTGATACTGTACAATTTTTAAACTCATGATGTAGTTCAACAAAATAAAGTGAATACATTCAGTACATGTACGGTAATAGGATATTAAACTTGCTATTTTTCTTTTTGTCTTATTGGCTAACAAAGATCAATGTAAACATGTATGCATTTTTAATTCCCACCGTATGCAGCCAGTTGCGTCATGTTCAAGGATCCTGACAATTCTGTTGTTTTTATGTCAATACAACAAAGGTGTTCTTTCACAAGGATCTGCAGTAAACAAAATTCACTCTGTATATTCAGATTTTGAAGCACGTCTTATGGTGTGATATGTCCGTTCCTCTTTACCATCTCCTTCTGGTAGTTCTTTTTCTGAAAAGAACAAAATATTTTAATACAATAAGAATGAAAATACATGTTTTACTTCTTTCTTTCACTGCAAACATAGTATGACTATGTCTATATGAATATAAGACACTTTTGAGATACCTTTTTTATATAATGACAAATGCCATGAATTTTTTAAATTAAATGCATATAAAATCAGCCTCATTAATCTGGGCATTTTTGCTCCCAAGGAAATTATTTGGATTAATGAATTGTCTTAATTAAACAAACTGGTATTATAGTGGTATATAAGGATAAAGATCAAATATTTTAGTTTATAAATGTAGGCCACACACTAAGGCCAAGAACAGAAAAGAAAAGAAATAAACGTGAAATACAAAGACTCAGCACAAACTGTTCAAGAGTTAATACAAAAGGATCAAGTTTTTGTGGAAATAAAAAACTACCTGTACCTGTCAGTGACACATCAATGCATATACCACTAGCAAACTAAATATTATATGTGGAATTAAAATACTTTTCTTTTTACATCTTATTCCATTTTTTTTTTTAATTCAGTTTTGTCCCTAATTACCTTATTGATATAAATCCAATATTCTTTTGTAACACTGCAGATGACACTTGATTAGCCAAGGATCCTATATTTCCATGGATCTGTAACATGATGAAAATAAAATAAAGTAAATAGCTTGATCATCTATTTAAAAAAAATGTAGAATTTATTAACAATTTTGATTTATTTTGCAAATTTAGCTATGATAATGTGAAGAGGTCAATATTGTTAAAAAACCATGTCAATTACAAGTTTTTTTTAACAATACTGACTTCTTCATATTATCATAGTACCAATTCTTTGGTGCTTTAGTTGAAACAATTTCATTCAAGTTAGAAAACATCTTTACATTTTAAAATTTTTTGGTTATTCAGTTCTGAATTCAATTTACAACATGACTTTTTATATGTTTATACACAAATATTTAACCATACATGTATTTAAGTCAATAGAACACCTACATGTAAGTAGTGATGCAGGGATCCCAAGTTAGATTCTCAGTCCAGCCATACATGTTCCTCGTTTCCTAACACACAAGTATGCCACTTTATGTTCAGTTTGCTGTAGCAGCAGATCTGGCTTGAACTTTCCTGAAATATTAATATGATCTTTGAGAAATTATTGACTTAAGAAAATGCTTCTATATGTATACAATAATACTGTATGTACATTATGGTGTTTAAATAAAAAATACAAGGACTAAAAATCATAAACTTAATTTTTAATTAAATACATGTATTATAAAACACCTCCTTTTTACCACCCCCTTGAAAAAAATTTCTGGATTTTCCCTGATACATGTGCAAGTGTAAATTGAAAAAAAAAATACAAACCAATGGCTATTTTGGAGTTAATGTAAAAAGCACCCTTGAATTAATTCCTCTTTCCAGGTGACACTTGATTTGGTCACATTATTTCAGCAGGGAAAGCTGAATACACTGTCTAACTCATAGCTTGCTTCAACTGTAGTATTAAATATTTCTTTTATAATCTATAAATATGATATCTGTTTATATTCAGGGCCCTTTTGAGCATAAAACAAATACTGTTACATACATAAATTTATTACAGGTACATAAATATTACATAAGGCTAAAAAAAAATAGTCTTGTTTCCTGCTACCCGACTGACCCTATTTTTTTTGTCACTTGATCCTAAAGTTGTTTCTTTTTACAGGTCCACGTAAGAATCAGGCAAAATCAAATTTTTGTGATAAGTCAAGGTTCGAGAAATCACTTCATATATCATGTAAGAAATAGACAGGACATGTATATGACAAACACTTGTCGGTTTGGAAATATTCCGCCTTGTTTAGATTTTACAGGTCAATAATTAAAAAAATTGCATGTTGACTGTTAGTGCAAATCTATACAATGTGATGCATCTTTAGGGCTTTGATTTAAAAAACAGCAAACCTTTTTGGTTAAAATGCTATTATATATTAATCAAGCACTTTCTGTACTATTAAATCCAGTTCTAAAAAGTTTGGAAAATTTTGACCGCAGCTTTGTTTTCCCCGATAAAATCGAGCAATATTGGCGAAATCGGGTTATCGTTCTTGGATATGTGACGTGTGTCGCTAGATGGCGTGATGTTACCAGGCACGCTAATGCGCGAAATATGGAAAACGAGGACGGGTTAAAATGTAGTGTGGGACATTACGCAGGAAGTTCCTGCGGATTATACAAACCGTATCCAAAAGAAACAGATTTAAAAATTTTGGGCGATTGTCAAAGAGACATATCTTTACACCTACACGCCATTAAGTTAAGTGGAGGCCACCAGACAGCAGTGACAGCAGCAGCCGACAGCGAGGGGTCTCTGATTGCCCTGCGCATTGGTTTATTTCGGTAAATAATTATATAAACTCTCTTTAATTTGTAATTATATTTGATGCAGTGATAATTAATATGATTCAAATGACATCAGTATTTGTATTCATTTTGGTTCGCTTTATGTTTTAATTGTCTTCGGGTCGATATTGATTTGACAAAAATTAGCTGTTAATTCTTGGCCTGCCTAAATTGAAGACTTGTACTGATGACCTACAGCAAAACTTATGTGATATTCTGATTAAGCATGTCCTAAATAAACTCTAGCTAGTCCAACTAAGTTTGACTTTTACGGTCCCCGTAAAATCACAATATCACAAATAGAGATTTATTTGTAATATATCTGCTCAGTCTTTTTGAACAAAATTTACTGTTAATCTTACCCTGATGAAAACGATGTACACAACACTGATCTAACAGTGTATCCATATAATATATACAAAAAAAAAATCCTATACACAAGCATCCATGATTTTCTAGTCGCATATTTTATGTATTAAGTGTCGAGGGTTGAAACTATTGACTAGGCCTATTTTAAATCACATCATTGTGATATTTCACCATAGTACTTGTAAGCAAGCCAACCAAATGGGGGGGGAGGACAAAATATACATCCCTCCCAAAAGGGGCATAAGATTCATTCATAAAGATTAAGTAGAGAGTTTTTTTAATAAATATATAAAGAATTGAATAATTTATTATTTCAAGATATGATCCATCCATGACAGTATGTCCATTCCATCGTTATGGCCTTGGGATACACTGGAAACCTCCTCGGAAGTGCACATATCCATCACATGAGGGAGCTCAAAAACCCCAAAAAGCAGTAAATGCAGAAATGAGCAGAAATATTTTGAAATGTTTAGGAGTGTTACTGGTGATTGGTTCAGGTAACTGCATGTTTATCATTTCAAGATCTGTTTATTTTTTTTTTATTTCACTTGAGGAAAATTAAAATCACTCTCTGGATGAACATTAAATATACGTACATATATTTGATTATATGAAATATTGATTTTGAACTATGTTTATCATTTTAATGTACCAATAAAAAATAAGCTGTTGGTAATAAATATGGAATTTATTCATGCAGGAATTTGCAAAGGCTGTCTGAAAAGTTACAGCAAAGATATCTCCAGTTTAGACAATGAACAGGATTCTCTATCACATGTAAGCATATAAAGTACTGGTATATCATTTTTTTCATAAACACAATACATATATTCAGAAAGCATTGACAAATGATAACAATTTTGCTTATGTGTCTGTGTGAAACTAAAAGTTGAAGAAAACAATTTCCAATTTACCAAGACAAAAAATAAATCCCTAAAATTAGTAAAACGAGACTTCATACTATAAAATGGGTGCCATATATATTAGTTGCAGATCTGTAGCGATATGCTTTTATATATATGTCTTTGACCATAAAGCTACAGAGCCCATAATGAAAAAAAAAGGTGCAATTGACTGCGCAATAATTTTTGTGATTTTTTTTTGAGAATTCCTCCACTTTTCAGCATCGGTCAGTTAATTACCCTTCACTCCCTAATTCTAAGACCGTCCATTATTTAACTAATCTGTATATTTTTCCATCTCCCTACCTTTTAAAGTCGTCTCTACAAGTGATAAACTCGCTTGATTAAAATAATTTGTTAGATTGCAAAAAATTCACTTCAAATGAGTTTATTGCATGTAGAGACAACTATAAATGGTTGGGAGATGGATAAAATGTACATATTGGCTTCAGAATGTGTCTAGAATTAAGGAGTGAAAGATAGTTGATTGACCAAAGCTAGTTTGAAAGTGGAGAAATTCTCCCCAAAAGTGCGCAAAAAATATTGTGCAATAAATTGCACTTTTTTTGCATTACAGGATCTGTAGTGTTATGGTCAAAGACAAATTATTTAAAACCATAATGCTACAGATCTGCAGCTACATATAATTATCAGGCGCGGATCCAGGAATTGGAGTTAGAGGTGGCACTAAAATAAGGCAAGGGGTCTGGGGGCCGCCATGAGGCCCCCAGTGGGTCCAGGGCAAAGCCTTGGTGGGGGTACAGGGGGCAAAGCCCCCTGGGAGCTCCTGCATTCTAGAGATTTTGTAGGGTAAAAATGAGGTCTACCAAGTAGACATATTTACATTTTCCAGACGAAACTCTGATTGATGCTAACTTTGACAATTGGGGGGGGGGGGGGGGGGGGGCTGGGTCCTCCCCCCTTAAATCCGCCACTGATTATATTGTATATATATATATGGATGCTTCATAATTATGTGCCCAGATCCATAGATCCCGGGCGTATATTGTTTTTGTCCTGTCTGTTTGTCTGTTTATCTGTTTATCTGTTTGTCTTTCTGTCTGTTGTCAACTTTAACCTTCGCCATAACTTTTGAACAATAAGAGATAGGGACTTCATATTTGGTATGCATACTCTACTAATAGATTCCTTTCAAATGACATCAAGGTCAATGACCTTGTGACCTTGACTGTGACCTTTATGCTAAAAATAGCTTTTTCCACCGTTTGTCATACCTTTTGAACCATAGGAGATAGGGACTTCATATTTGGTATGCATACTCCACCGATAAAGTCCTTTCAAACGACGACAAGGTCAATGATCTTGTGACCTTGACTGTGACCTATATGCTAAAAATAGCTTTTTTTGAAAATCTTCTTCTCAAGAACAATTGACCATAACTTTTGAACCATAGGAGATAGGGACTTCATATTTGGTATGCATACTCCACCGATTAAGTTCTTTTAAATGACACCATGGTCAATGACCTTGTGACCTTGACTGTGACCTATATGCTAAAAATAGCTTTTTCCACTGTTTGTCATAACTTTTGAACCATAGGAGATAGGGACTTCATATTTGGTATGCATACTCCACCGATAAAGTCCTTTCAAACGATGGCAAGGTCAATGATCTTGTGACCTTGACTGTGACCTATATGCTAAAAATAGCTTTTTACACTTTTTGCCATAACTTTTGAACCATAGGAGATAGGGACTTCATATTTGGTATGCATACTCCACCGATTAAGTTCTTTCAAATGACACCATGGTCAATGACCTTGTGACCTTGACTGTGATCAATATGCTAAAAATAGATTTTTTGAACTTTGTTGCCGCCAGGGCGCATAGTGTTTCACAAACACATCTTGTTTTTTTTATTTTTTAGCTCACCTGAGCCGAAGGCTCAAGTGAGCTTTTCCGATCACATTGTGTCCGTCGTCCATCTGTCCGTTTGTCTGTCTGTCTGTCTGTAAACTTTTCACATTTTTGACTTCCTCTAAAGACCCACTAGGCCAATTTTGACCAAACTTAGTACAAAGCATCCTTGGGTGAAGGGGAATTTAAATTATTAAAATGAAGGGCCAAGTTCCTTCACAAGGGGAGATAATCAAGAAAAGACAAAAATAGGGTGGGGACATTAAAAAATCTTCTTCTCAAGAACCACTGGGCCAGAAAAGCTGAAACTCATGTGGAAGCATCCTAGGGTAGTGTAAATTCTAAATTGTTCAAATCATGACCCCCGGGATTGGGCGGGGCCACAATGGGGAATCAAAGTTTTACATAAAATATATAGGAAAAATCTTTAAAAATCTTCTTCTCAAGAACCACTGGGCCAGAAAAGCTGAAATTTATGTGGAAGCATCCTGGGGTAGTGTAGATTCTAAATTATACAAATCATGACCCCCGGGGTTGGGCGGGGCCACAATGGGGAATCAAAGTTTTACATAGAAATATAAAGGAAATATCTTTAAAAATCTTCTCAAGAACCACTGTGCCAGAAAAGCTGAAACTTATGTGAAAGTATCCTCAGGTAGTGTAGATTCTAAATTAATCCAATCATGACCCCTGGGGGTAGGGCGGGGCCACAATGGGGAATCAAAGTATTACATAGAAATATATAGGAAAAATCTTTGAAAATCTTCTTCTCAAGAACCACAGGGCCAGAAAAGCTGAAACTTATGTGGAAGCATCCTGGGGTAGTGTAGATTTCAAATTGTCTAAATTATGATCAGTGGGGTAGGGTGGGGTCACTATATATATTACAAGGGGGAAATCTAGTAAAGAACAGAATGGTCAAAGCTTCTCAGGTGAGCGATATGTCCCATGGGCCTCTTGTTTTTTATTGCATTTGGAAAAAAAAATTAAACCTTTTCTCACTTCTTTTATTTTTTTTTTTTTTTGAATTTTATTTTGCAGTATGCTGTATGTACTACTGGAGAGTCCCTAGGATATAATCTGAGAGAACATGGTCATCTGCAATATTATGATAATGTAAGTAACAATTTTGTATTTTATTTCCAGTAATGTTGGACCACCTTAGCAATACACTCAAGTGAGCTTTCTGATTGAAGTGTCTTGTGTCTGTTTAATTTCCCTTGAATTTCTGCAGCAATTATAAATTCCTGGAAACATACAGTTTTTAGCTCATCTGAGCTGATAGCTCAAGTGAGCTTTTCTGGTCAAAATTAGTCCTTTGTATGTTATTCTTGTTGTCGTAGTAGTAAACTTTTACACATTTTCTTCTTCTCAAGAACCCCTGGACCAATTTCAACCAAACTTGCCACAAAGTATCCTTGGGTAAAGGGTATTTAAGTTTGTTCAAATGAAGGTCCAAGCCCTTTTCCAAGGGGAGATAATTATGAATTAATGAAAAATTAATGGCATCTTTAAAAAATCTTCTGCAGAACCATTGGGCCAGGAAAAATAAAACTCATGTGGAAACATCTTCAGGTAGTGTAGATTCAAGTTTGTTCGAATCACAACCCCAGGGAAAAGGGAGGGGCCACAATGGCCGATCAAATGTTTACATAGGAATATATAGTAAAAATCTCTAAACAATCTTCTTCTCCAGAACAACTGGGCCAGGAAAGATGAAACTCATGTGGAAGCATCCTAATAGGTAGTGTAGATTCAAGTTTGTTCAAATCATGACCCCAAGGGAAAGGGCAGGACCACAATGGCTGATCAAAGTTTGACATAAGAAAAATCTAAATTGGTGATTTTAATGTATGGAAACATTATCAGTTAGAGTTCAATTTTAGTTTCCTCATATCATGACCCCAGGGGGTAAGGTGGGGCAATGATGAGCAATCAAATCTTTACATATAGATATATATAGGAAAAATGTTCAAAACTCTTCTTCTCAAGTATAGCAAAATTATACATATGTACATGTATGCTTTAATTATTAGTGACATTCTCAGGTAATAAAAAATTCAAATCTCCCCTCCCCCAACTAGTTAACTTTTTAATATACTGACCCCCCTCTCGCATCTATCCCCTTTCAGCGCATCGCACCTCATTGAAACCTTTGGCTTCATTTTCTATTGCCTACACATATATTTGATGCATGCTACGCCACTGCCTTTCGTAGCCAGGGAATACAATAAATGATCTAACATCATTATAAATTTGCTGGCATAACATGTACAATTATTTCAGATTTCATTCTAACGATTAATTTTTCTTCTTACAGGATTCAGATGTACCAAATTCCCAAACTCTCTCACAAATATCAACATATAGTGATGAAATGGAAACAACGTTGCAGAATGCAAATGAAGTATTGAAAATGGTAACTGGTGGAAAGGCAAGCCCTTTGCGTGCACAGCTTCGCACAGATATTTCATCAGCAGGGGAAAGTACCATACGTTACTATAAAAGAAAAGCAGAGGAGTCTGTGGATTCAGTTCTCAATCTCATAGCTCCTGGACAGTCTTCAAACTTGAAGCAGCTAATTACAGAATCAACCAAAGAGCCCTCAGAAGATGATCTCATTAACACCATCCTGAGAATATATGAAGAAACAACAAACAATCAACTATGCAACCAAATCCTATCAGTGGTGTCCAAGAAATTAACCAAAGATGAAATTATGCAACGACTACCAGGAATAACGAAATACAAAATAGATCAAGCCAGACTTACATCAACTTCAATAACTGCCCTGGACATGAAAGACAGAGAAAGAAGACCAAGAGAAAAAATGGATGAAGAAAAGATGCAACACGCTATCAACTTCTTTTTTGATCCTTGTTTCACTCAAATTGTTTCCTACGGCACTAGGGAGCTGGAGTTTGATACTGGGGAAAAAATCAGAATTCCAGATGTCATTCGAACTGTTTGTCATGCACAGATTGTACAAATGTATTTGGCTTTCTGTAAAGAAAATGAATTCAAACCTTTAGGAAAAAGTTCACTTTTCAAAATTCTAAAAGCCTGTGCTGCCTCAAAGAGAAAAAATCTTCATGGGCTGGATAATACAGCTGCAGATGGAGTGGAGGCTTTCCAGAGTCTCCATACGTTTTTGAATACATTAAAGAATCATTCTCTGATGTCTGCTGAATTACACAAAGAACTAACAACAGCTTTAACTTCAAGTCGCATCTACTTAAAAACAGACTATAAACTCCATATTCAAGAATCAGACCTATGTGCAGATCATTGTATTAACTGGAGTTTGAGCGACAGTAATAATGAAGATTTTCAAAATCCGTGTGACCATATCCATTCCTTAAAGTGTGACAGATGTGAACTTTTGAAAGAAGTCTGTACTGAATTGCATAAGATTATCAACAAAATGGATAATGGTATAGACAAAGATGAATACACCACCATCATATCAGAAGCTATGAAGAAAATTCTCAGGTGGAAATCCCATATCGTTCGAACAGTGAACCAAGATAGATATCGCACAGATGTAATTGACCATCTAGATAAAAATCAATGTGTATTAGTTATGGATTGGGCGATGAAATTTGTTCCTCAAAGATATCGTGAAAAGCAAACAGACTGGTTTGGTCAAAGAGGAAGAAATTGGCACGTGATTGTCTGCATATATAGGGCAGAAGATGGATCAATTAGTGTAAGTGCATCACAAGTTTCTTTGAAAAATTTCCATGTATTTTTTTTAATAATTATTTTTGTAATTGTTTTGCGAGCACATACTTTAAATCAAAATTTGGCTGAAAAAACAAAAGGACCATAAGTACAAAATTAACTCTTCCTAACAAATGAATATTGGTATGTTAATAAATCTAAGTACTTCATCTAGTTATCATTTTGTTTTGATTTGCAGCATAGGACTTTCACTCATGTGTTCGATGGTGTCAAACAAGACTGGTTTTGCGTAGCATCATTGCTGGAAGATGTGATTCGTGCAATAAAAGATCAACTGCCGCATATTCAAAATATAAGTCTTCGTTCAGACAATGCAGGATGCTATCATTGTGGATTACTGTGGCTATGTTTACCAGAAATCAGCAAAAAAACAGGTAATAAGAGAAATTAATATGTGAAAAGAAACAACACAATTTCATTAAACACAATTAACAACAAAAAAGTTGACTGCAAGATCATAATGATGTCATTTGAAGGTAATTTTTGACGGTATTATGTATTATTTTGTAGGAATACATATCAAGGAGTACTGTTTTTCTGAAGCACAAGCTGGGAAGTCATTTTGTGATTCCAAGATAGCACACATGCGAACAAAAATGAAATCCTGGGTGGCAAGCGGAAACAACATTGTCACAGCCTCAGACATGAAAACAGCTTTAGATTCAGGGAAAGGTAATTTTATTCACTTCTTTAGGAGTGCAAGTCAAACTGATTAATAGAAAAATCTGCTTCCCATTTCTGGGCCATATTTAAGAAGTCTAATAAAAAAGGACAAAATTCAACAAAATTTGGCCTTGATTATATAAATACATTCCTTATAGCAAACTTTTGTATTAAATAATTGGGAAAGATTTGATCTTGTGAAATACCATGTAATAATCTTTCTACTTTTATTTTTCTTATAAAGGTGTTGCTGGTTGTCAAATTGCTGAATGTGTTATAGACACTTCCAAACAAACCATGAAAAGCCATAAATTAAAAGGTGTAAATGATTACAGCTATGTGGGATTCCAAAGAGATGGGATAATTTTGAAAAAAGCCTACAATATTGGTAAAGGACAATTCATTTCCAATGAAACACTGGACAAGTTAGCTTATGGTAAACAAAAAGACCATGAATCAGGTTGTACAATCATATCAGGATTTAGTTTACCCTTAAGATTAACTGGAAAAATTGAAGGGCGACAAAAGTCAAAGAATCAAGAGTTATTTAGTGAAACAACTAATATTCAGGAGGCCGTAAATAATTCACCAAACTGCATCGTAAAAGAAGAGGAACATGTAGATTCCCTCCCTACAGCATTTCACTGCACAGTTGAAGGATGCATAAGAAAATTTGCTACTTTCAAAGGACTTGAAAATCATTTATTAATTGGCAAGCATTCCCTGCAGCTACAGAAGGAGACAACATTTGATAAAATCAAACACCAGTGGGTTAAACTGTGTAATGAACTTGTGTTTTCAAGCAAAGTGAAGACCGTGTTATTTGAGAGTAGTACCAATGACTTTCAAGTGAATACTATGGGATGGGCTCTAAAGGAAAACAAGACAATTTCAAGATTTCCTGAAAGTGTAAAGAATTTCCTTGTACGCAAGTTTGAAGAAGGCAAGACAACTGGGAAAAAATGCAACCCTGTGGAAGTTGCTGAAGATATGAAAAGAAAGAAAGATGTAAATGGTGAACATGTTTTCAAAGTTAATCAGTGGTTAAACCCCACCCAAATCACCTCATTTTTTTCGCATCTAGCCAGCAAAGATCCACAAATTCATTTCTTGAAGACTGAAATTGATGATGATGATTTGTTTGCTGCACTTGCTACCATTGACGAAAAAAATGTGATTGATAACATTGAGTGATTGATATCAGATACTATTATGTAATGTAACATGAAATCTATTATATATGAAGTTTTTGATAAGAGAAGGTCAAAGGTCAGAATTGTTCATTCAGTGTAAGAGCTTTCATTAATATGTATATGCAGTTTAATAAAAATATCTTGAATATGTTCTTAAAACTGAGCTTAACACAAATTTCTGATAAGTGAGGTCAAGGTCAAAGAAAAGGTAAAAAATGATGATGCAGTTGAAGAAATGTCAGTATTTAGTGATAGACTATGGTAAGGTACATTAGTCCTAAATTGAATGTTATATAAGATGTACAAATCACATCTATAAAGAGCTATAATTTACAATTTAAAAAAATGTTGTTTACAATCATTAAAGTAATTTCAAAAAAAAAGAAAAAAAAAGAAATGATATTCCCGTTTTCTTTCATTGCGATAATTGTGCAGTACAATGTATATTGATTAATGTTTTACAAAGAGGAATTATACGTAAATGACTTGGATAAACATATATGTACATTATTTTGGTGACAAATAATTTGTCCCCTTGAACTGTTATAAGACTAGATTTGTTTAGTCCATGGTGGACTATAATAACAGATTTAGGAACTCTTGCAAATTATTTTACAATATAACATCAAGATATAAAACTGTTTTATTGTTAAAGATCATTCGCAATGTACTTCAATTATAGTTTCGAATTGTATTCAATATTGGTATTTCGCTGTGCATTACTTTGGGTGCATAAAAAGAAGAAAGCATCTTGAGATGCATCATCCCTGCTGATTGTTTTTGCAATTAATTTTATGTGCATTATTTTGTCTGTCAGAGTTAAAGTGAATAATTTTTCTCTGTACCTATGTTTAAAATGGTGGAGTTAATTGAAGTATTTTGAACATTTTGCAAGGTTATGTATTTCATCCTGACCATTTGCTGTTTTGTGTATATATGGGTAGCATCTTAAACATTTGATAATTTACTTGTCCCAATAAGACATAAATTAGAAAGAAATGATAGCTGTTTTTATCAATTAAGTACTTCAGTCTATACTTTAATTATAAGGATCAGTACAGAAAATCATTGTACATTTGTTCTGTACATAATGAGTCTGTTGACTTTCACAAATAAAAAATTTATATGACCGGAAAATTTTCTTTTCTTTTATACCCCCGCTTAAAAAACGGGAAGGTATACAGTAATCGGTACGTCCCATCCGTCCGTCTGTATGTCCGTCTGTTACGTTTTGGGGTACCCATCTCACCACAACTCCTCTCGTACCACTGAATGAAATTTGATGAAACTTTCACAGAATCTTTATTACATAATCCCATTGTACACCTCCTAGTTTACTTTTTAATCTGATATATATTTTGGGTTTCCAAAACTGCCATTATATTCATATGGGAGGCAGGGAATATCATTTAGTGAGCTCATTGCTCAAAGTACCTCTACTTTTCTACTGTGTTATCTTTAAATTTTAAGTGTAGACGTACAATTCTATCTGGGAGCTACTTGTTTTACCAGGATATACAATGTCATGTATAGGCTTAAAATACTATACAGTGTATAGACAAAGAAAAAATCTTTACAATTTGCTGAATAACTTTCTAAGCATGCAACTTGGTTACATATATTTCAGTAGAGTAGAAAGTACTCCCCCACTAAACAGAAATATGTATCAAAGTGTATTCTACTTCTAAACCAAGTCTTATATCAAAATGGGACCAAAACTGTAGGAAGAGTAGCATTTTGATAGAATTTTACAGAATTTTTTTATTTTAAATTTATAAGTGGATCATATGTAGCAAAATTGCCTACTAGTATGTAAACAAATGGTGATGTGGACTTTAAAATCACTTCAACATATTATTCATGGTATTTAACCCAATATATCTGTGTTGAGATACTGAAGTTCAACTGCATGTATACAAAAGGTGGATTCACTATAAGTTCTTATTAACAAGTCCGACACAATTGCTTGATTATATAGCTTGATTAAGCTATATAGCTTGATTTAGCTTTATTAATATTGCTATTCAAAATAATGCTTGATATAGAAATTTTGTCACAACATATTTTCTCAAATGTGTTATTTTTTCAGCATGTACAAAAAGCTGCACCTTGGTGCAGTGATAATCTTCAACTTTGAACTCTTTTGAATGCATGTAAAAATTACTCACCAAATTGAGACTTTGAACTCAAAGTTCTAAAAGTTTTGGGGCTATTAGATGTGACTGTATCAAAAAATATTGTATTTAATGTTGTCGTAAAGGAGGTATTTTGTCAACAAGAAAATTAATTGTAGGTAAAAATAGCACTTTGAGAAGCAATAAATACCTAGGTTCACTGCAGGGTACTTTTAATAGCTACGTAGGTAGAAATAGTCTTTGGACACCTGTTACAGTTTACTAGAAAATTTGTGCAATTTGATGCAATTAGATTGTTTATTTATGTATCTACAACTTGATTTAACATTATTATTATAAAATAATATTGCTTTATTTCTCTCAAATATTTGTTTAGCAATATTTTGAAAAGAAAATAACACCTATGATTCAATGCATTAAAAGATTATTAACACCCCGATATTGATAACTATTTTGTTTCTGACTCAAAAGTTTCAACTAAATTTTATCATAACAGCTGATGATATGATGAAGTTCTCAGTAACAAGAGACTAAGAATTTTTACATTTACACAAAACTAAATCAACCAACCTCTGACTACAGGTGACGAAGCGAAGATGGACGATAGGAGCTTTTTTTAACATCTGTTAATGATGCAAAAAAAACACAAAGAAATCAAAGCAATGAACCGTTCGCTTATAAATCTGAATTAGATGTAAAACAAGTGTAAATGGCAATGTTATCTTTACGAGTTGATAAAGATTTTAGCATGGTATAATAGACACATATCATCCTCACACATGTCCTTGATGGTAATTGACAGAGAAAATTTGGAGCCCATATAGGTACATATATATTGAATTCCGATCCCGATCGATTTACCATTTTTTTGTTGATAAAATATATAGAACAATAATCTACGAAAGTTAGAAAAAAATATATGTTGATTGAGATGCTTTTGTTTTAGGAAACTCAATTTTAATGCATGATGTTTTTAATTTGGGAAATATGTCTAAAATATGAAGAAATTTGTCCAATGTTCTTTCAATTTTTATTCTCGATTAAAATTGCCCTATTGATTTTTCCACACTTTTTAAACTGGATTAATAAAGACCATATATTGCTTTATTTTTCTGAGTTTAACAAATTAAATAATATGTTTGCTGTTTTAATTAATATAGTTTTAAAATCACAATAAATTTTAATGGCCAAATATACGTGTCATTTCATGACACTGGTTACCATGGATACGGTCAAAATAACAAATCCATGGCAACTGATAACTGAAGTACAAATTTTCTACTTTGTAAAAAAAAAATATTTGCTAATTTATGAAAACAACAATTCTTGTTTTTGTAGCATTGAACTTCTGGCTTTTTTGCCCAAGATCTTGGCTCATGAACGCCAGAATCTATTTTTAGTAACATATCACAGCCTATATGGGCCAATTGAAAAAAATGATATTGAGTTTAGATTACTACTATTCCAAGTATTGCTGTGAAAAAATTTTGGCTTAATCCGAGACATTCGACTTATCGCTGATTGCCTGATTCTTACGTGGACCTGTAGGGTCATGGTCTTTAATGTCTATACTGAAAACAACATCAGGCACAGATCGATACCGGTGTACCCACGTGGTGCTGCAGTGGACACTGGACAAGGAGTAGTTTCACCAAAATTATGTTCACGGTCGGCTTCAGTCTCACCTATAAAGGCTATATTTTGATTCTCATGAAGATGCTTCAATTTCGAGAACCGTAAAGATTTAATACGTATGGTAACTTTGTCCTTTAAGTCGAGGAAATTTCTCGATCGCTTCGTCGGCCATCTTGTAGCATAGACAATAATGTGTAAATGGAGACTTTTATTTGACGGCGTTCCGGAATCCGGAAAAAAAGCACGTGCAAATATGCGGATTCTTTCTATCACGTGATTGCTATCGGTCTCTACCTTAAAGCCAACTTGATCTAGCATGACAGATATGACGTCATAGACTAGTTTGACACGCAGTTTCTCTGCACTTTAGACGCAGATCAAGCTATAATTGCAACTTGTTAATGTGAAATTTAAAACTAAATAAGCGTGATCTGACTAAAATTGAGTCATATTTTTAATGAATTAATTAATATTTCACAGTCTTACCGAATTGATAACGAATAGGTCTCTTATATAGCCGCAGTCATACTACAATCACATGAACACCTCCTCGAAAATTTCAAAAGTTCAACGATATCCGCTTAACTATAAAATATGATATTTTGTACACATGTAGCTATTGTTTCTACTATTTTGAAAAGTGCTGGGTGCAAGTTGTGCGCTAATGATTTTTTTCTGTATTTTTACTTATATCAATGCGTATATTATAAATGCACGAGGTTTTTAAAGAGACTGTTATTAATTTTATATAATTCCCGTGCATGGGGAAGTTGCTTCCAGCACTTTTCGGGTTAAAAATGTTGTCTTAAAGAAAACACAATCAATTTCTTGGTGAAAAATTTTCCGTATATCGTTGAACTTTTACGATCTTTGTATCCATACATATTTTTTCTTATTTCAACCATGTCACGTGACATACAGCTGATATAGGTAAAGTCACTTTGGCCGAACCCAATACATACATATGCATTCGTACAATTCCCATTAAATTTAAACTCATGGTAATAAAAAAGATAACAAAATTATATTGATTTTCTCGGAATATATTAAGGCATATTTTCTATGGGCGCCCTTAACCTAGCTGCGTGTATAATTAGGAAATATGATATAATTTTAAAACATCTATCGGGATATAAACACGGGTTGGTCACGAGATTAAATTCCATAAAGCCCGAAGGGCTTTAAAATGAATTTCGTACAACCCGTATTTATAGCCCGATAGATGTTTTAAAATGGTACGTTATTACTTATATTTACATCTGTGACTCATTCATACTCTAAATTTGCCTTATTGTGACTTTTGACGTGTGAAATGCATTATTTTTCAAACCAAACGACTTGTATGTAATTCACTGAACGTGAGTCGACCCTTTCTGACGTCACTGAGAATCTTCGTCAAACGCGTTAGCGCTTCATGATAAATATGCCTGCGTGAAGCGTTAAGTTCATATACCTCATGAATCTTCAAAAATTAAATTAATTTCTTACTTTTACGCTATTTTTCTGATAACTTGCCATAAATTTACGCCATCTAACTATCATTTTTAAAGTAAAACAGTGTGCACTATTTTTTGACGTCAAATGCGGTATTATGACGTAACAACGGAGATATTAATGCTTATTCGTGGTACATATGTAATGTAGTTCATGAGAAAATGAACTACATTTCATTTTGTAAAGAATCATAGGGGAAATTTATTGGAAATGTAAATATTATAACGTACACATTTGACTAACGGCAATTTACGCTTAAGTTTATTAACTGTGAACCGGTTTATTAAAAGTGTGTAAACTGAACCAATTTAGATTATACCGTAAAACAAAGGTTAATATAAGCTTCAATCCTTATAATTTAATTTTAGTGTATATATAGACAATAAGACAATTTTCCCTCCAAAATTGCTTTAAATTGAACATATTTTAGAGGTAAACTCAAGCGGAGTAATACGTTTTTGACATTACTCAATGTAAAGGAAACAACTTATGTTATACAATATAAAAGAAGTCTTTCATGCAATCAAATTACGTGTTAAATTTACGCAGCTTATGCAACTGAAATTAAATTATTTGAAATTATTAAAAAACGCTACAGGGCAAAGTGATGTAACGACGAAATTTGGCTGTGTAATTGAATTGAAATATAAAATATATACCTTGGTATGTCATTGTTATCGTTTGAAATAAGGATATTTAAATGGTAATGGATTTATTTTCCTTCAACACGTTCACAGCGACCAAATACCAGAGTGCGTAGTGGTAAAATGTGTCACTGAATTTCCACAATTCATAAATACTATATACATTGAAAAAAAAAACAATACATTAAATTCAAGTGAAGGGTTCGTTGAAGAAAAAAAAGGAATTGTGGCTAAAGGACCCTCTCTACACAAGCAATTTTTTTCGGACATTGAGAAAAATATATTGTATAAACATGATAAAGGAGTTAATATTGAGCTTATTTATTTAATTTTCATTGCATGATGCGTGGCATTTTACCCCCCGGGACCTAAACTTTAAGTTCTCTATCTCGTTTGTTAATAAACAAATGATGTTTAAGGAGGCTAGATGGTCAACAAATAATTTTTTTATTAACCCCCAGATATAACTTAAATTTTGGGATATTATATTTTAAGCTGTCAACTATGAATTGGCAAAGAAAAATTTCATAAATTTCAGTTTTAAAATTTGATCATCTTTGTATATTTTTATATGGATCTCTTCTTCTAAAGGAGATAGAAAAAGTCTAAAAATGGCCATGACCACCCAGCCTCTTTAAATTTTGGTTGTTAATCGGTAGAGTAGATGCAAAACTTATGACAATGATCGTAATCAATGAAATTATTTTTCTCCTTTTATGCCCATTAAAGGTTTCTATGATGACGAGGCTTTATTTCGAAACACTAGTGGTGACATTCTTTCTGGCCACGGGAATGACTAAATTGCAATGTTCCTCAGAGCCTTCTTGCCAGTGTCTGATGGACAACGATAGACTGTACGCAGACTGCTCTCGCCTAAATCTAACCGAATCACCAGTGTTCTCACCAAACGTCAAAATCATCAACCTCAGTCACAATAATCTAACGTGTTTGCCGTTAAGAGAACGCATTCCAGATGGACTTGTCCATTTAGATCTTTCATATAATCGTATACATACTCTCTCAGGGAATTCTTTTCAGGGACTGAGAAACCTAACGAAACTTTTATTACAGTATAATGAATTACAAATACAGAATCCAAGTCATACGGAAGGAATATTCAAAGATTTAATGAACATTCAAATAATCGATTTATCATACAATACAAAATTGACATTTAAGGTTCTTAGAAGTCTTTCTTTTGACCTACAAAACACTTCAATCAGAATCCTTCGTCTGAACAAAATTCACTGTACATTTGGAATGGGGACCAAAATTATGGTAGAAGATTTTAAGTTTCTTCAATTCACAGAATTGAAGGAATTACATTTAGACAGTAACAGGATAGAAATGCTGGAGCCCACCGCAATCCTCTGTCAGACAACAAATTTACCTTAGGTAAATACGTTTTTAATGTTTTATATCTGCAAAGTATGCAGAAAATCAACATAAGTGCGCAGCATGCAGGCCATCCTGGTTATGTACTGGATACCTGTAACGAGAGTTCGAATGACCCAGTGCCATATTGTGCCTCCACAAATAACCCCGATTTCGAAATAACCCTAGGTAGTGCCCATGTTAATTCAAAGGATCTCAGCATGAGAAACAAAAATAGAAGAAGTAGCGAGATTTTAAATTCAAGTGATGTCATGTCACGTGAAATTGAAAACCAAAGTAAATATAACATGGAGGATCTGTGTGTTCTTCATGATGAATGGATCCCTTTCCCTGTACCGAAAGGACTAGAAGTTATTTACTTCAATAATAGTAATCAACGATTCAAAATATTTGAATTATTTTTGTCGAACAACAATATAACCCATGTTTATCTCCAAGACAATGCTTTTTATTCATGGGATGGTCCAGTTCATAATCTAAATTCCATAAAAGTTCTCAATCTTTCCAATAACTTTTGTTCTCATGTCTCAGAAAATTTTTTCCAATATGCAGGAAGTTTGAAAGAATTATATCTCGGAAATAATATCCTTGGATTTAGCTTAGCATCGGACATGAAAGGTTTAATATTCAGAAATCTGAGGAAACTTGAAATGCTGGATTTGAAAGAAAACCGAATTTCGACACTACCAAAGACTGTGTTTCAAAATTTAGTGAATTTGAAGTACTTAGATTTAAGCAAAAATTTTCTTAAAAAATGGGAGATTAACACCAGTTACATGAAAATTGTTTATTCCATAGAACTATCGAACAATGAAATAACATCTCTTTCGGAAGGAGATATGAAAGCCTTTGACAGATTAGGATCGACAAAAACTTTATCTATGAACTTTCTGAAAAATTCTTTTATATGTATATGTAGAACAATCAACTTTATGAAATGGATGGAAGAAAGAAATAAAACCAAGAAAATAAATTTCTTGCATTTTGACAATTACAATTGCACTGAAGATGCAGAACACGAGAGAAAAGTCTTAAAATTTGATAAAATTAAATCACATATTTTAAATTTACAAAGAGAATGCCGTTCGTTTTCTACAATCATTTTTGTAACGACTGGAACGCTGGTTTGCTTTCTATTTATACTTTGTACTGGACTTGCCTATAGATATAGGTGGAAACTTCGGTATTTTTATTATATGACAAAAAGCCGCTTCCATCAGTACAAATCTTTGCGAAGTGAAAATCTTCCCCTTAACCAGTATGATGCATTTGTTTCCTATGCTGATGAGGACAGATCCTTCGTAATGAGAATGATAAAAAAATTAGAAGAGGAGGAAGGCATAAAATTATGTATTCATCAGCGTGATTTTGTACCAGGATTCGACATCGCTGAGAACATTATAACTGCTGTTAACAAAAGTAGAAAAACGATTATTCTCCTCTCTCCCAATTTCATCAAGTCCAGCTGGTGTATGTACGAGTTACATATTGCCAAAATGGAAGAAATTTACAGCAGGAATGATGAAAATGTGATATTCCTCATCCTTTATGAAACTTTGCCTTTGAAGGATATTCCTCTTACCTTAATGGATCTGATTACCCAGAAGACATACATAGAGTTTCCAAATGATGATCAGGAGTTTAGTGATGATGTATTTTGGAATACTCTAAAGGGATCTTTGCAATGAAATTGCTGAAATTAATTCTCCTTCAACAGCACTTGCATTTTCGAACATACGTTTTAAAGTTTAAAACAACACTTTAAATTTGCTTGTTTCCTGTAGTCAAAGAAATACTTCGCTTAGAAGCAAATGCACGCGGGCATACGTCAGTTAAATTAAAGTTAAATGTTTTTAAAACCATATAGTAAGCCAACTTCTAATTAATCTTACTTTTCATTTACAAGAATGCCATTCTTGTAGATTTTTTTTATTCAATACGCATGCCAATGGCTTGGATAAGATGAGATTTAAATCAAACATGCCGCTTATACTAGCATATATGTGTACTATTGTTCTCCACAGCCCTGCTTTAAGTCAGCTTTACGCACATTCTACAGTAAATTTTAAGATCGTCTTTTATTCCCTGTTGTTTGGACGTTACTCTGCCTTACATGTTAAATAGTATTTGATAATTCATTGTTTTCATACTTAATGTAATTTCAGAGAAAATGTGCATTGATATAACCGCGTATAGGACCAGTGAACCTGAGATGTTCTTCCTTGAAACGTGATCAAATTTAAGATTTTCAGGAGGCTAACCTGATTTTGAATAGTTTTAATTACTGAATTTATCAGATTGAGGGGGCTAGCTGGTTGAGGTCATAATTAAACTAATTTGATCTCCTTGAAGAAGAGCTATATAAAAAGATATACAAAGAAATCAAATTTTGAAACTAAAACGTACGAATTTGTTTTTGCTAAACGATAGTAGACATGTGCAGCTTTGGATATCATCTTTGAAGAAAAAGATATATCTTATGATTAATTTGTAACCCCCACCCCCACCCCCACCCCCACACCCACCTCCTTATAATTAATTACTGAATTTATCAGATTAAATCTTCTTTCGTTTTATTTACATTTTACATTAAGAATGGCAAAAAATATTGAGTGTTTTGGGAGTATTATATGAAATCAGCTGTTGTTACCCTGAAAACATGTAACATTTTTCGATACTTACAGCTACATATGATATCCTGTTTAGAAACGCCAAAAATATTTTAGCAAATATCATAACAGGATAAAATATATAATTAGATGACTTTGATGAAATGCGCATTTTTTTTTTAGCAGAACGGGTGACGTAATTTTGTGTGTATGTGTCATTTGTACAGATAACACACATTAAAAGACACAAGCAACATGAAAACGCGCGGCGAACTCTATATTTTAGGTCAACTCAGGTGACCGATTGCTATCTGTTTTCGTCCGTCGTCGTTCGTCGTGCGTTGTGCGTTAACATTTGAACATTTTTAGCTTCTTCTCTGAAACCACTGAACCAATTTCAACCAAATTTGGCATATAGCATCTTTGGGTGAAGGGGAACAAAAATTGTGAATTTCATGACCCCTGCCACCTGGGGCCTGGGGGGTGGGGCAAAAACCACTAAAATTAGTGCAATCTTTAAATATCTTCTTTATTCCTGGACATCAAGCAGTTAAACTGTTGGTATGATGGTAATCAGCATTGAGTCCTCTACCAAAATTGTGAAATTCATGGGCCCAGGGTCAGGGGTTCTAGTGCTAGGGCGGGGCTAAACAGGTTATATGGTGAAAATGCATTATTTCTTTGAAATTCTTCTTTTCTGTTTGTGGGCATTAAATAAACTAATCTAGTGCATAGATAAGTTGAAAATGACCGCCTTTTCCAAAATTGTGAATTTCATGGCCCCAGGGTCAGGGGTTCTAGTGCTAGGGCGGGGCTATATAGATTATATAGTGAAAATGCATAAATTCTTTGAAATTCTTCTTTTCTGTTTGTGGGCATTTAAAATAAACTAACCAAGTGCATGGTTATGTTAAATAAGACCGCCTCTCCTCAAATTGTGAATTTAATGGCCCCAGGGTCAGGCTTTCTAGTGGTAGGATGGGGCTATATAGATTATATAGTGAAAATGCAAAAATTCTTTGAAATTCTTGTTCTCTGTTCATGGGCATTAAATAAACTAAGTGCATGGCTATGTTGAATAAGGCTGTCTCTTCCAAAATTGTGAATTTCATGGCCCCAGGGTCAGGGGTTCTAGTGCTAGGACGGGGCTATATAGATTATATAGTAAAAAATAAATTTTTTCTTTGAAAATCTTCTTCTTTGCTCCTGAGTATTATAATAATATATAAACTAACCAAGTACATAGTTATGTTGAATAAGGCTACCTCTTCCACAATTGTGAATTTCAAGGCCCCTTGGTTGGGGGTTCTGGTGTTAGGGCGGGGCTTTATTGAATATATATATATATATATAGTGAAAATGCATAAATTCTATAAAACTCTTCTTTTCTGCACCCGAGTATTTAACCAATGAACTATGTACATAGTTATGAGGAGGAAGGATGCCTCTTTGAGATTTTTGAATTTCAGGTCCCTGGGTTAGAGATTCTTGTGTTGGGGAGGGGGGGGGGGGGCTCTAATGTTTATATAGTGAAAATGCTTGAATTCTTTGAAAATCTTTTCCTTTGTTATTGGGTGTAATGCCAATGATCTTAGCATATATTTATGAAAAAAACCCTGCTTCTTCCAAAAATGGTTAATTTCCTGTCCCCTGGGACAGAGGTAATTTGGGGGGGGGGGGGTGTTAACATAGTCTGAAATAATATAATGCTTTGAAGTCTGCACTTTGGTATTAATCAACAGCATGATGAATTAAATTTTTTTAAAAATTCCAAAATTTTGAAAGATGTGGCCCCAGGGTCAGTGGTTCCTTTGGGATGGGGAGCTCAAATGTGGACCCGCCGTAACAGAAGAAGCCCTGACCCAGGGGCCATGAAATTCACTAAAAGTGGAAATGCATTTTCTCTTTGTTACTCTGATCTACCTCTGGGTTTTAAGTAGCCAAAATAAGCATGATGAGTGTATAATTATGATAAGCAATGGTGCCTCTTTCAAAATTGTGAATTTCATGACCTCTACGTAGTTTAAAACATGTTTCAAATTCAATTGTTGGAAAGTTGTTGCATGATACTCAGGTGCCCTATAAGGCCCATGGGCCTTTTGTTTTAAATTTTGAGTTCACTGGGATAAATCTACTCGACATATGAATGGTAGTAAATATTGTTGATTGATAAAACATTGCTGTTTTATGTCGAGATGATAGCCGCAAAGAGCTTTTTTATTCTTTACATGTAGAAGTTTTTTTTAGAATAATTTCTGCTTCATAGGAAAATAAAAAGGTGTCGCTACAAGGGGGCACAATAATTTGCAATCATACTTCCAATAAACGGTTGGAAGACCTGGTTTCAAAAGATTATATTGAAATATAGTTCAGGAGGAAACACAGCATCCTTTCAAACCAAGAAAACAGTGTACTTGTATAATGGTAATATGTATAATCAAAATGAATTTCATCTAAGTAATTGTTTAGAAGCATCAAGTACAAGATATGGACATTTACGACTTTCTGTTTTTTGTGTGGCATTTTTGTTTATTCATAATGAGGAATTTTTAAACGATATAAAGCTAAACGCTAAAAGACATAGAATAGTGAAGAATTAAAAAAATATTTTGATGTTAACCTTTGAGTTATTAAAATTTCCAAGTTTATTTAGAATGCATTTTACAGGAAAATTTTAATTCATATAAAGATAACATTGTTTAAATATGAATGAACTTTTTGTAAGATGTAGCATAAATCACAAAATTGTTCCTAAGCTCCATCACAGAAAATTTCAAAAAATTACCTCAAAATTTCATTTTTGGTCTAGAAAGGATCAGGTAACAAAACTATTTGCTGGGTCCCTTTTTCCTACGATAAATTATGTTACATTTATAAGCTATGGAAAGCCGTAGGGTACCCCCACATTATTATTATTTTTTCCTATATAATTATACCAAAAATAATTATCTCGTCCAAAACTAAAAATCTTGCTTTTTTACAACATTATTATTATTATTTCCCTGCAACAATCCCAATCTTGTCAGTTAAATGTGTACACATTATTTTTATTTTCTCCTCCAATTATAACAATTATAATCATTCACTTTACTTTACAATAATAATCTTGCCAGTCAAATGTGGACACGATATAACTGTAAAAAAAAACAAAAAAAAACAAAAAACTATGGAAAGCCGTAGGGTACCCCCACATTATTATTATTTTTTCCTATATAATTATACCAAAAATAATTATCTCGTCCAAAACTAAAAATCTTGCTTTTTTACAACATTATTATTATTATTTCCCTGCAACAATCCCAATCTTGTCAGTTAAATGTGTACACATTATTTTTATTTTCTCCTCCAATTATAACAATATTATAATCATTCACTTTACTTTACAATAATAATCTTGCCAGTCAAATGTGGACACGATATAACTGTAAAAAAAAAAAAAAAAAAAAAAAAAATATATTTTTTTTTTATTATTTTGTTCACATTTTTTTTTTATTTTACTTCAAGATCATAATTATTATTTTTATTTCATCATTTTATAAGAATGCATCCCTGAAATAATAATGTATAGTGATTGAAAATTAAAAAAAACAAAAAAAAAAACAAAAAAAAAACTTAAAACAATTATTTCCGAAGTCTTCTCTTTGCAACAATAATAAAGATGTACATAGACTTTGTTTTTATTTTCAACAGGAAAGATAACTTCTTTTTAGTAACAGGAACGAAAACTCAGTCCCCGTCTCGACCAATAAAAAAAAAAAAAAGAAAAAAAAGATTGTGACTTCCTACATTATCTGAAGCGTGAAGATTTTGTTATTTCTAGCGTAACGGATGCAAGCGTTAAAGTGAGAGAGATTTTCCTACATTATTTGAAGCGTGAAGATTTTATTATTTGAAGCGTGAAGTTTTTATTATTTGAAGCGTAAAGATTTTATTATTTCTAGCGTGACGGATACGAAGCGTCAAAGTGAGAGAGATCGAGATCCTTACATGTGTATCGTAAAAGTTCGTTCAACTCTGAGCTCAGTTGATTAGAGAACTTGAAGTCGAAACGTACAAACTAGTAGAAAACACGGTAAGAATGATTAGAAGTAATCAACACACCAGTATTGTTTTATTGGTTTTAATGTACAGAACTTTCACAAGTATCCTACTTTTTTCTGCTGTGGCTCTTAGTTCGAATTTTCTCGTCAGAGAATGAAACCCCAACTTAGTTTAGCTTGTTTAGTACTTAATTATTTCAAACGAGTTCATCATTATACCCTTGCCTAGAAGGAGAGGGGTTTTACTCTTTTCCCCATGTATGTCTGTCTGCCTGTGTACTCATCATTTGCTCATCACAGATGCTTGAAATTTTAGCACACTCTTTGTCTAGGCATGTCATATGAAAATCATTTTTGCACAAATAAGATGTCAACTTCCTGTTAATCTGTGCATCTGTCCATACCAAATTTTTGTCACAGTTTTCTCTTAAACAACTTAACACTGAAGCTTGAAATTTAAGCACACTCTGTGTCTACTCTAAGCATGCCAGATGGTAAGATTCATTTTTGTACGAAACTGATGCCACCTTCCTGTTTGACAGTGCATCTGTGTGTGTCAATTTTTCATTGCACTGTAACAAATTGCAGTTTTAACGACAAGTACTTGTTGCTCATGCTTGAAATATTAAAGCAGTCTTTGCGTAGGCTTGCCATATATATATTAATGGGAATCATTTTCGTACAAATCCAAGTTCAACCTCCTGTTTATCTCTGCATCTGTCTGTAACAAATTTTTTTTTGCAATTTTCAAATTCTGGTGAGTTCAGAATAAGTCATAGTTGCATGTATTATAGTATGTTTATTCTTTTTCGCGAACTTTTTCCTTGCATTTTTGAAAAACAGACGTACACGTGAATTTCTTTTATTCGTGTGATTTAATTCTCTCACGATTGCTCCTCACAAAGGTGTCATTGCTCACAAGGTATGACTTTTTCACTTGTATTTTAACATGTCTAAGTTCTGAAAGTATACATGTATTAAGTCATGTGGGATCAAAACTTCACAAGTTTTACTAGCCTACATTGCTATTTTGGGGCCCACATTAATGTAAATAAAAGGTTGAAAACAATTAAAAAGAGAAGCTCCTTACACTGTACATACTGCTTTACTTCAAATCAAATTCCATTTTTAATTAATTTCCACAATTTCGAGAAGAAAAAGGTGACCCCTGTGAGTTTTCCAAGAAAATATGAATCTGTACCTTCAGACGAAACAATTGAATTCTGGGAGTGGACTAATAATTATTTGCAACCCTGAGTCATGTGAGTGTAAAGCATATGGTAAAAGGAGTTTAATTCTTATATTTTTTTAAGATTGTAAACCTGTTTATTTAGTTATATATTCTGTTGAAGAGAACTGGGTGTTGTATGTATTGCATTTCTTATTTGTAGTTTTACCCAGATTATAAGCTGAATGATGAAAGATGATTCGTCAAGGTAAGTGATATGTAAAATCAAAATACTCAAAAGTTTAGAGAGCAGAGCTCATTTACAGAATAATGAACATTGAATTTATCACATGAATTGTTCTGCGATCTTATACCATTTACCAAAATAAACATTGATGCAGCAAGGACAAATGTTTATACACAGATGAGTTCTCAGCGGGAAGTTTTGAATCAAGTTTTACCATAGGTCGATCATTACTGTTTTCATGGTTATGCTGCCCTTTATTTCTAGTATGTGCTACAGACACTGAGGGGGACCTGATGAAAACCTTTTGCTACATGCATTTTAAAACCATACTAATTAATCAAACACATTGATTGAACCCCATGACTAAAAGGCAATTATTGCCCCAAGGCTAGAGCAATGAGCCTGGCTCAGAATTACTTTTCTAAAGCAATAAACCATATACAAATATTCCTCTTAAGGACATTGGCAACGTTTCTGGCTTTCGTATAGAATATTTCAAGATTTTTTGAACAGGTTTAATGGTACCAAACATGTTTAATTCAGGTCCTTTTTACCCATCAAGCCAGCCTTTCTTTACAGATTTTGTCAAATCAATGTTTTTACAATTTTCAATGCATTTCCTTTGTAAAATGTTGATAAAATGGGCCTATATATTATTTTTAACCATACGTTTTCTCAAAAACCCATTTATTTCATAAGGTTATACAGAAAATACTTTGGCTGAAAGTGCAAATATTGAAACAAAACACAGATATACTAGCACTGTTCTTTAATTTTGAGTTACTTCCCTTAACATCTAATCAATATTCATAATAATCAAGAGACTGGTTGTTTGTTTCTATTCTATAATTTACAGTACTTAATTGGAAACAAACTGTCATAAAACATTTTTGCAATGATTTATATTAACATTTAATGGTGCCTCATTTACATAACCTATAGAATCGTTCTCATCCAGTCTATCTAGCTATCACCACTTTCAGCATAATGATTTTACATCTTTTGCACTTCCCAGCATTCATGTACCTATTCTAAATGACAACCTGTTGACTGTCTGCCCCCTCAGCACAATGTAAACAAACCAATCGCTGCTTTTTTCTTTTATTACTGTAGACATGGTAGAGCTGAATATATCTGATATATCCATGTGCTTTTGTTTACCTCTCAGACTGTAATATATGCTTTATTTGTTGATTCCTTTGGAGAATATATATCTCATGAATAATGCACATTTGCATCTCAATGTTTTTTTTTTTATTTATATGCCCTGTTCACACGGAGAGTTTAATTCGAATTAAACGTAAAGTTACTGCGAATTAGCTTCACTTAGCGTTCACACGGAGACTTTAATGCGCATTATTTTAATTCGAATTAGTTTACCGCACATTAAATTACTTTGCATTAGCTCCTTGTGAACGCAAAGTGAAGCTAGTTCAAATTAAATTCTGACGCATGCGTAATGGCAAAATTTAGTCAAATACCACTTGTCGGTGGTCAGCTATAGGTACTTGTGCTATTTTTGAGTGAAAAACCTAAGAAAATTTTGTTAATCATTAAAATGTGTATACAGACACTTTGCCATTATGTCAAATGGATCTGCTTCTGCATAAGGTGACGTGATTTGTAAATGACGTCATAATAGCCGTGTTTATGCCGGGCTGCTGAAGTAAAATTTTTAATTCGCATTAGTTTACTTCGCATTAGCTGTCGTGTAAACGCAATTTAATTCGCATTAGTTTGATTCGCGTTAGTTTACTTCGCATTAATTTACTGCGAATTAAACTCTCCGTGTGAACAGGGCATTAGTTCAACCTCAGTATTCAGGAAAAATTGGAAAATCCTCTAGGTGACAGACATGTTCTTATAATTACATGATATAAGCTGAACTGTAGATTATAAAATAAAATGAATGGAACTTTTTTTTTCATTTTTAGATATTCTTGAAAAGATAGAAGAATTGTTTTATAAGGGTTTTAACTACCGTTTAATCCATTATTTGATCCAGAGAAACCACAACTGTGATATAAGGTACTTGCAATACAAAATATTTAAACATATGTTCAGAAGTCTAGTTATGTATCATGAATTTTAACCAGATACATAAATCGTCATTCAGTGATGATGCTTTTTTGTGAATAAAATTTGCAGTTATAATTGCCTAACAAGAAAAGTTCTACCTAGACTTGGTTTGAAAAGGAGGCTTGCAGACATTGCTTTGGATGAAATATTTGATATTGCACAGGTATTAATTTTATTTCTTAGAAAATTGATTAATATAAAGGTGCGCATGCAGGTTAAATTTTTCTGTTTTTTTTCTTTGTTGTTATAAAGTAGTTCTTTAATTAAAGTTTAGAACACAATGATTGACTTATTTGTTGAATGTTAATGTTTAAAAGATGTATTAAATTTGACATATTTTAGTGGAATTCATATTCCCTGTTGGTAAAATTACATAATGTACAATGACATGTATTTTAGAAGAAGAAGTGTACTATTAAATTCTGAAAATTATGCTAAAAACTTGCATATTTTAAAATACACATAAAGTTGTACAGAGATGCTTATCATCCATAACTCAGCAAACCTACTTGCAGTTTTCAATATTCTGTAGAGAGAAATACTGAATGGATGTTCAGGTGCTGAAAGTCTAAGAAGAGTAATAAAAATGAAACACCACCTGAATATTACCAGGTAAGTATGCAGCCAAATTCATTTTGTACAAACACAGATATTGCGAATTCATGGATATAGCAAAGTCATCTTGGATCCCCAGCTATGTAAATTTAATGAATTCCTAATACAGATAGAATGAATTTCGGTTATTGCGAAGTAATTTCATAGGTTCCAGTGACTTTGTTATAACTGAGTTTAACTGTACCGGTAATCAAGCTAGGTCAATCCATTCTTCCATCCATCATTCTATGAGTAAATACATCTAAACATGCAAATATTATGATGATATATTTACATTTACAATGTCTTTGTCCCAGATAAAATTACAAATAGTTAATGTACTTTATTTCTCCATCATTGTACTGGTTCATTGATAGGCACGGTTAAAATAAAATTACATGCAGGGCGGGACAAATAGAGACAAAAGTGGGGCCGAAGTTAGCCGAATCAAGAGAATGTAAAAGTAAGGATAACCGTCAGATTTTTTGATTTCATGACGATGATCAATCGATCGGCTTGTGTGATAATTTATGCATATGCAAAATATCACGCAAGCCAATAATTGATCACAATAAGAAATGAAAAATTAGGCAGTTATTCCTTAAATACTTTCATGTAAATAAGTTGAATCTGAATCATTGAGAAACATTTGATAAAAACACTATATTCCCATGAATGATTAAACCATGCCCTTTAATGCAATAGCATATAGCAACAGCATTAAGAAATGACAAAGGACGCTTCCAAAAATTGTTGACTGCATGGAATCTATAAGCATGTATATATTTATATTTCATGAACCATTCAGTAAATTATAATTAAATAGTCTTTCAGTAGAGAGTTATCAGTTATATTGAAAAATTTAACCCTTCAAAAACCATTGTTTAAGACTGGCTGAGCCTTGTTTGATGGCAGTTATCTTGGGTTCACGAGTTTTGATTTTGACCTCAGGAATAGACAATAGTTATAAAATTTTAATACATTAAATGAAATAAATGTTAAATAATGCAGGTCCATAGCAAGAGACATAGTTCATCTTTTGGATAAAGATGGGATAAACAGAAGGAAGCAGAGAAGACTGAGAAGAAGGCAATACTTTAGTAAGGTACAGACAGAAAAATCAGAGAAATTATGAAACATTGATCATTTCATTATTCATTAATGTATTAATTTCTTAAATGTGAATCAATTCAACACTTAAAACCTTGAAAAATATATGCAATGAAAAAAAGTGAAATATTATTGGTACATGTACTTTACAGCAGGTTAAAATGGCAATTGGAAAAGATAGCGACTTTGTTCAATTTGTATTAAATCAATATGGTTTGAATTCCTGGAAAGGAAATGTTCTACATTTTTTTTCCCCAGCAATGCAAGTGTTTGCCTTGCATCGTATGACATGTCTTTTCTGAACCTTATTAAATATAATGAAATATTGGATAAATACCAATTCAATTTGAAGTCCAAGCTTTAAATTGTTATGATTTCTGAATAATTTTATTTTCTCCCTGTTTTTTTCCTTTTCCCTACTAATAGTAATGGTGTTGTTGTGAACTGTTAGTATAACTATATAAATGTGTAACCCTTTTATTTTTTACTACATGTAAATGCTTTGATTTAAGGTAAGACAAAGTAATAAGCACAAGTAAATTTTAAATCTGTGTCCTTTGTGGGTAATTACTTTATGCGTCTACTGGATGGCACTATTAAATGTAAGTTCTAGAAATATATTTATCAATTAATCATTAAATAAATTTAGCTTTAAGAAGAAGAACAATTAAATTAATATGTGTAAGTGATTAAATTAACCCATAAACCTGCCAGTGGATTAATTTTTACCAAGATGGTCTACATTTGTTTCTCCTCTTTATTAATGACTGCTTTTATGTTTGCAATGAAACACAGAGAGAATTTAAGAATCTAATCAAAGACAACAGTACCGGATAATATTTCAATTTATCATTATTTTTTTGAAAATTATTTACTATAGGATCAAATCACGGGGTTTTTATTTTTGCCAATATAGCCAATAGTATCTGGGACAATTTGTGCTATACATACAATATGTATATGAAAGTTAGGGACAATTAATTATACAATATTTGTACAATGTGTATTTATATAGGGTCCAAATTTTGTGTGGCATTTGGGTAAGTGTAATATTGCCTTCCTATGGCTCATGAATGAAGAGTTAAATTCAACCCTGTTATTTTTGGAACTTTTATAATTTGATTAGATGTAGTAGGTTGTGTAATTTATTTTTAGCTCACGATTATGATGTCAAGATGTTATGCTTTACTGTTGGCATTGGCATTAGCGTCACATCGCTATAAAAGTTTTAGAAGCAAGTCCATTTGGAAAGTTTAATTCCTATCTAGACTAAATTTGCAGGGATAATGCATATATGGATGGACACTACCTGACTTGCTTTAGATGCTGGATCTGCTCTACCTTTTCAAGAAGAGTGACCAGGATAAAGTTTTTGGTGCAAGTCCATTCCCAATCAAATATAAGCCCTACCTGGACCAAACTTGCAGAAATGATACATCTAGGAATGGACACTATCATAATTGCTTCAGATGCACGATCTGACTTGCATTTCTCAGATGATTGACTAGGTTAATGTTTTTGAAGAAGGTTCATTTCTCTACATCAATCTAATTAAAATTAGATGTTAGATCCGTTTGCATACTCGCTACACTAACGTCTAACAACATCCCATAGAGGGTCCGGTCACGTCAGAGGTTATACATGTATTGATTTTGGAACAGCTGTAGACTTATTCGCTTCAACAATATACAATGATTTGGCAGGGACAATTTGATTGGTTGATAGAATTTGACCTCAGATGTGACCCTCAATGGAATGTTGTTAAATGGTAGTGTAGCGAGTATGCAAGTGGATCTAACATCTAATTTTAATTAGATTGTCCTATACATGTAACTATAATCCCTACTTGGACCAAACTTGCATGGATACGCTACCTTTTCTGCTTCAGATTCTGGATTTGCCCTATATTTTCCAGAGTAGTTGATTTTAGCCATACTCTAACTTAGCATGGACGATGCTACTACGAATGGACGCTTAAAGACTTTTTGTAGATTGGAGCATCATTGTTTCATAAGTACACATTTTTTTCTTTTAGTAGACATCTGCCCTAAATGTCAGTCATGTCAATAAAAGATATTTGAAATAGGTTTGAAATGCTTAAAATTAAACAAATATATTAAATGGTTTAACTTTTTCTGAGACACCTGCAAGCAGAAATTAAACTGTAATTCCAAAACATGAAACTGCATTTATAGATGGATATGACAAATTAAAGCCATATGGTATAAGCATTCATGGATGCATTGATGGGTAACGTTATAACTTGATTTGTTGTTTTGTTTGATTTTAATTTAAATATTCCACTCTATTAATCAATGTATTCAAATACAATATGTTTTTCACAAAAAAGGGAATTTCATGTGGTTTTTACAGTTTCATATTTAAAACTTTAAATTTTCATGGTCCACAAATTTTCTGTTTTTTTCTAATAACTTTTTTTATGGTTGCCCAATCACAGTAGGCAGAAATACATATTTTGATGCTAAGTTTGGTTCTCTATGTCTTCTGGTTTGGAGCTGGGGTGGTTGGGTAGATTTTTACAGTATAATTGTAGACATATTGATTTTGAAGCATTTCATATTGATTTTGAAGCTTTTCAATTAATAATTTTTTTTTTTTGGTGTGGTTTGATTTAAAGTGAGTTCTACATGGATTTCTCATAAAAGTATATTAATAATTTCTGAAATCAAAATTTTAACCCATTGCCTAGATACAAACAGAAACCATCAAAATTTTAATTTTTTTTTGAAACACTTTCTAGAAGCTTAAATGTGGTTTTCTAATTGGATTTTGTTCATCTGTCTGCTTGTCTGTCTGTAAACATTTAGTATTTCTCAAGAAAGCTGGACTGATTTTAATCATACATGCCCTTGGGTGAGGGAAGATAATTAGGTTTTGATGAAAATGCAGTGAATTAAAAAGATCTTCCTCTCAAGAACCACTGGACAAGATATCAAAGTTTTCTGAAATAGAGTTTGCGCATTATTTTCTTCATTGTAGTCTCTAGGGTTACCTTAAATCTGGAAATTTTTATGTCGATTTTATTTTGCGAATTTGGGTCAAAATGCTGTTGATTAATTTTTGCGTTTCAAAATCTTGCGAATGACCATTGCTTTGTTTACATTTTTCTTATTGGTGATTTAATTTTCTTATTGGTGATTTATTTTTAAGAAAAATATTTTTGCGAATGCAATGCACTCGCAAATTTGCTAAAAATTTATCTACAGCAAAATTTTCCAGAATTACGGTATAGTGGGACAAAATAGGTTATCAAAGTTTTACAATGGAAAATGTATGAAAACCTTGGAAGGAAAGCAGCATAGCCCAGCAATGATTAGTCATACTCAAATAGAAGCATTTCATATTTGACATTTTTTTGCCCCACCATGAATATCCCATTATATGGCCAAAGCATATATCATTTATTATGTCCGTCTTCTATCCTTTGCTCTTTCCAACCTTCCATTATGTTCTTCTGTCACACTTTGATAAGTTTTTTAAAAAATATCTTGTTTTAACTTTCATGAGAAAGACTTGATTTTATTTGTTTATTTTCAATCTTTCATCTGCTTTATTGCAAATGTTGTTTTAAATTATTGATGGGATCTACAATATTCACATAAATGGAAAACTTTCAATTACAAAATCTACTTGCTTATTTTGCATATACATGTTTGTAAGAGAAAAATATAGTGTCTTTCTGAGACCATACCACTTTGTATATTTAAAGATTTTCCCGGCAGTTAATATGGCTGGAAGCAGATGTGACTAATAAAAGACCAGAGGTTGTAGCCGAATACTTCCTGAATGCAGTGCATGCTATGAAAGGTATAGTGTCAGAATCACCAGGTACTATGTTTAAAGACAAGTTACAATAGCAAGTGCTTCAAGAAATAGCCACATAGCATCATTTTTGAAAGTGGGAGACCAGCCAGCCAAAAAAAAGAGGTAGCAGCCAACTTTTTCAATGCCAACCTCTTTCAGTACCAATTTTTTCGACCTACAATACTACATTTTCCTTATGTCACAAAAGGGGGGGGGTGTCAACCAGCCTTTCAATGAACATTTCCTATAGTATAAGTAATATTGGGATAAAAAGTGCTTCCCCCCTTGCTACGTGCCTGAGAAATGTCAATTGATTTCTCAAATTAATCCACCAAAATGTCAAAATACATGTTATGAATTTGAAGGCAGGCATATATTGATATTAACATATTTTGTCTTTTAAGGTTGTCCTCAAAAAATACGTGCTGATCCTGGTACAGAAAATGGAATCATAGCAACATTTCAATCATTTTTAAAGACAGATGCAAGTGCAGTATCTTTTGGAACTTCTACCGCAAATCAGGTTAGCATTGTACACCTCCAAAACGCACACAGATTACATTTTCTGGAAAGAGAACCTTTCATATGTCCAAGTTTAAATATTTTTTTTTTTTACAAACATTAATTGTAGAGAATTGAAAGATTTTGGGGCATTTTAAGGCAAATGAAAGCAGATTTCTGGATTGATCATTTCAAAGTAAGTTATTGCTACATTTCAAAAATTAAAAAAAGTTTTTCTTCTTTTATTTATGGAAAACAAGTACTTAACTGACAAAAGTTACATTATACAGTGTATTAACTATGTATTTTGTTTATAGTTATATGTATGGCCATAGTAAATATAAAAAAATACAAAAATATATCTTTGGAATTTACTATTAGGGATTGGTATATGAAGAACTGCTGGAAACAGGAAATCCTTTACATAAGTATGTATAGATTTAAAAAATATGTATACTTTGTGCTACGCTCACCTGACCAAGGATTTCAGATGAGCCTTCTTGAAAAGAAATATTAGATGTACAATTGTACATGTCTCTTTATTTTTTCTTGAATTAGAATGATACCCAAAATGATAATGTGTTTTCTATATCTCTGTATTATTTACATTTTATAACTCCTAGTCGCGCTGCAAACATGATTCATATTTCAAAACTTTACTATTATTCTTTGGGTACGGAACAATAATGGAAGAGCCAATTTAACAGCTACATTCAATGTGAGCATTAAATTCCTATTTTCGGTCATTACATTGCACTTTTTTTCACGAAATTTTTTCATTTTTCTTGCAGAATTCAGTGTAGTGCATGTTAAAATTCATAAAATCATGGGACACTATAATTTCTAAAATAACACTCTGACTTACATGTAGTGCAACTTCATGTATATAAGCATACACCTCGGTATATACATGTAGCCTTATAACTGAATTTGATCAAGTGAGGAAGGAAGTCTCTGAATTTTCATGTGACAGCGTGACTCAGATGACTCAGATGAGAGGGTTGGTCAAAGGTCACTTGCATACCTTTTTATTTAATGAATGAAATGCAAGTAAATGTTGCTGCTACTGAAGTGTAATTACCCATACTTATACATACATCAAATGCATTTTTTAGATCCTGTATACAGTTTGTTTATCTTCCACTCATAAAGAGAGATCTGAAAGATATAATGAATCAGTGGAATACCCATTCCATACGAAGACAGAAGCTGGGAGATACCTTGCATGGAATTCCAGAAGTATTGTTTCAAAACCCTGAAGTTGTTGGTATGAATAAATTATAAGCTATACCAGTAAAATTATTTGTGGCATCAGTGTTTGACAAACACTTCTAGTTTGAATTATTAAAC